>NC_085988.1:43349040-43653040 GCF_030014385.1 Trichomycterus rosablanca | reverse complement strand
TGTTTAAAGAAAAAAAAAAAATAAGGTCATTATATTCCATACAATTTACATTGATCTTAAAATTGTATATTAAGGATATTCAAGTCAAGAAAACTAATAGTTACAACGCCAATCGTTTTCTTTGATCGTACCACTCAAATACAAATCTGCTTCTATAAAAACAATAGCAAGGGAGGAACATTATATTCGAGTTCGAGATAGATAGATAGATAGATAGATAGATTAGATAGATTAGATAGATAGATAGATAGATAGATAAATAGATAGATAGATAGATAGATAAGATAGATAAGATAGATTAAATTAAAGCCCCAGTAGCATAATACAACAAATAATTAACAGTAAAAAACAAAAGCAAACAGAAAAACTAGAACTAAGTATTTCTTGTGATTTACATAAAATGAATAACTGGTAACTGTAATGATGCATGAGGTATAGTTTTAGTGTAAAGATTGAATAGTAATTAAATTATTAAATAGTAAAGTGACGTGACAATATTGCACAATGAGGCCAATATAGCCATTTTTGTACATACACATATATACCCATATACATACATATACACATGCAAATACATACACATATATACCCATGTACACATATGCAAATACATTATATATATATATATATATATATATATATATATATATATATATATATATATATATATATATATATATATACATACATACATACAAGTACATACACACATGGCTACATTAGGACCCTCAGCCTTTAGCTACAAATCTGCTTCTATAAAAACAACAGCAGGGGAGGAACATTATATTCAATTCGACTGGTCAAAATGGATCAAGTCAGGGTTTGAAATGAGGCATTACCCTAGCACTGAAGACAGTTAGTCCAGCTGATGTTTTATGTGTAATATCAGAATGAAATGTTCGGAATTATGTAACCTTATTTCAAATGAAACGACATTAGCTGTCCTAGGTTTAGCACAACAAAATAAACTGGCTACAAATGGTCAATAAAACAGTTCAAATAAACGTATTTTATCAAGTTTCTATAAAATATCTGACTACCGATATATACTGAAGATCAGCTCTGACACCTCACCTACAAACAGCACGCTGTAGTGAGCCATGTTTACATTCATTCATCCTTATGAAATCTGCCCGCACTTCCTAGTACCTCGGTTAGAACATTCCCCACATATACAAGCGCTTATGAACTCGTGTTCCGCTTCAATACGCGAGTTAAGAATAGTGTCTACAGCACACAAAATTCAAACCTTAATTGATATAATAGTGATGCAACTAAACCAACTGGAAAATTGCTATATTAATGAATGTTCTACTCACCACATTTGCTTTTCTGTTTGCTATGTTTGATCTTAGTTCTAGTCTTCTTTTGATTCTGTGTGTGACGTTGTTGCCAGCAAATGCTTAGTATAATGTTTTGCAGTTTAATGTATTCGCTAAAGGGTGGCACGATGGCTCGGTGGCATACCTGTCAAGTCTCCCGTTTTGGCCGGGAAACTACCGTATTTTACCCCTCTTTCCCGCCGTCCTCCCGTATTAGTATTTTCCTGTAAATTTCCCGTATTATACTATAATTTCAAAAAACATTCCTGTGCCTCTCCAAACTGAAATGTCATTGTGATGTTCTGTTATTTACATTGGGCAAAGGGAGACCCCCTGGCGTTCATTTGTGCCTTTGCTGTTCCAGTGGGTAGTTTGGACTGTATGAGGTAACTAATCAGTTGCGGTTTTCTTACTCGGCATTATATGGCCAGGAAAACATTTGCCTGTGAGTATTTTTATGTTTAGTTACTGTATAACTTTATTTTTAGACTATCTCTGATGTAAACCTTGGTTAATGTATGAAAATAAGTTCTAAATCTCTTTGAGTAATTTGTAAATGCTAACCGCTAGCATCTATATGGTTTTTTCTATAGAAGTTAGCTTTAAGCTAATGATTCGGTTCTATTTATTTTAATGTACAGTGTCACGTAAATGCACTCAGGAAACAAATGTAACTAAGACACATTTTGTATGTCTGTTTTACAGTTTACAGTTTTTTTTCTTGGGAAACTGTTATCTATCTGTCGAACTTGTAGCCACACACACACACGAGCAGGGGCAGAATAGTCACTAGTTAGTGCGGACAGCGGGAACAAACCTGGAACAGGGAGAGATGGATGGATGCAAGGAGAGAGAGGGCATTCCTGCCAAAAAAGTAAAGACTGCATGTAAATATCTAGAGAAATGGGACATCGAATTTACCTTTCTAAAGAGGAGCAGGATGGGGCAGAGTTATGCAAAGGTAGGCCTATCAGATTCTGATCATCTAATTGTAGTTTGTAAGTGGTTCACAGGTGGTTATTTTAGATTTCTTGTAAACCTGTCTTAAAATGTAATGGATACTGAACCTCGGTTGGGCTGGTGGGACGACTCAAAGCGTGCGGCGGAAAATTTCCCTTATTTTTAAATCCAAAACTTGACAGGTATGCTCGGTGGGTAGCACTGGACCATGTGAACAAACACCCATTCACACACATAGACATTCATACCACATATACTGTACATAGCCACACAGCTAATAACTGCACAGCCCAAAACCCAAAGCCATCTGCTGCATTACTCAGCACAGCCAACCCCATTTTCAGTGCTAAATAACACGGTCACGGTGGATCTTGTAACCATAGCCGCAAGTCCTTCTGGGTAAAGCTCCGCCCCCTTCTCAGCCACAGCAGCGGGTCGCTACAATATTTTAGGCAAAACAACATGCATAAACAACATCATGTAACATTTTCAATAGTGCGAACAACATTTTTACATAATCCATCTTCACACTGACATGCAGCCCCCATAGCGCCGGCCCTGCTTGTGTTACTTTAGTTTCGTCCTAAGCCGGATTCGAACCTAGGGCGGAAAAATAAGCGCGATGCGCTCTGCCCACTGCGCTACTCAAACAGCAGAGTAATAAACAGGTTGTTACGCTGATAAGCCTGAGCACACATGGCGTTACTAAGTCTAAAAGTGAATACTACTTAAAATAATAAACAAACGCTTTCTAATTCCCACAGTAGCAGCAGTTTCCTTCTGTTTCATACATATCGCCCTGTCTCAGTTTAGTTTCCAAATAAAGAACGATTCCGTATTTTACAGGACGGTTGGCAACCCTAGTCAGAATAGTGTCTACAGCACACAAAATTAAAACCTTAATTGATATAATAGTGATGCAACTAAACCAACTGGAAAATTGCTATATTAATGAATGTTCTACTCACCACATTTGCTTTTCTGTTTGCTATGTTTGATCTTAGTTCTAGTCTTCTTTTGATTCTGTGTGTGACGTTGTTGTTGCCAGCAAATGCTTAGTATAATGTTTTGCAGTTTAATGTATACGCTAAAGGGTGGCACGATGGCTCGGTGGGTAGCACTGTCGCCTCACAGCAAGAGAGTTCGATCCCCAGGCGGGGTGGTCCGGGTCCTTTCTGTGCGGAGTTTGCATGTTCAGTTTAATGCAGTCAGGTTAATTGGAGACACTGAATTGCCCTATAGGTGAATGGGTGTATATGTGTGTCTGCCCTGCGATGGACTGGCACCCTGTCCAGGGTGTTACTGTGTGCCTTGCGCCCATTGAAAAGCTGGGATAGGCTCCAGCTCAGTAATTATAAATTTAGTGATTTGAACTATTTTTATTCGCAATGTCGTGATACCTTGAAACCTGCCTATTTCTCCGCCAGTTTCAAATAAAATTCGCCAAATCTGCCAACAGAGGCCTTTACAAATGTACATTTATATCCTTAAAGGAAATTTAGCCGTTGACAACAAGACATGGTAACCCAAGTGTTGGGTTGAGAAAATAACCTAACAATTGGGTTATTTAAGCGAGAAATAGCCCAGCAATGTAACCCAACTGCCTCAACCCAGCGTTTGAGTAGAAAAAATAACCCAGCATTTTTTTTAGAGTGTACATTATTAGTAGGTATTATTAATAAGGAGCAAGAACAATTGTAGTAGTCCCGGTGACCATTAAAGGTTACATATGGCTAAGGAAAGCCTTTTAAAAATCTACTGCAGGCCAGAACTGGGCCATATTCGGCCCGATAATGGTTGTTCTGGCTAGCAGGTGGTTAAGTACTGGCTTATTGCTGGCAGTCATGGCTGGGATCTGTCCTGGCAGGCTATACGGGCCAGAATCAAACCCGATTTTTTGCTAGCTGTGGTGTTGTAGTTTGGAAATGCGCACGCGCAGATATCTTAAACGCTGTCAGCCACTAACGTAGCGTTGTGTTGACCAGAATGTGGAAGAACCGCACAATAAAATACTAATAGTATTTCATTAAAATAATGAAAAATTTGACTTTTTAAATGAATTAATCTTTTTATTTTTTATTTACAGGTAATAAAATAAATTTGTCCCGCAAATGTGACAGATTTGTTTATATAAATATACATAAATATAATAAACAGTAAGTGGAATGCTGTACATACGGCTGTTGTCCACAAGATGGTGAAATTAAGCAGCAGTGGTATCTCAGAGAGGCTTTACGTTAGAAAAGAATATACTGTTTATATAAATGTATTTGAATTTATTTATTAAATAAATTCACGGACGATTTATTACGTTTTTAGCGTAGTTAAAATTTGCGTAGGGTGCGCAAAGTGCGTAAGGTGCGTTCGTACTTTACGTACATATAATTTACACTATCGTTTACATTAAAATTGCCCATATTTCTGTATGTGCAATGCAAAATATTCAGAAACGTACACTCTTCTGTCAGAAATGAAAAAAGAACAAAAAAATATTAATTACAACTAACCATTTTTTAGTCTGATTGCACAAACAGATCGGGCGTATTTTCGCATTCAAGACCCATTTCATAAAGCAAAGAAGCCTTTAAGCGTGCACATGTACCATCGTCTCAACCAAAGAACCATTGTTTTCAAGAGTGTGAACAAATCAGGACAGTAATCAAGTACAGTAATGTAAAATTTATATGTACTTTATTTATACTTGTTAATAGACACAGACAAAAACTAAGTACTATTTGTGCAAAATAAGCAGCATGAACAATACAAGCTACAAGCGCAACAAAGTCGCTGTTCCACCTGCTCACAACCAACTTAGCCTATCAATGCTGTTAACAGATGATCATTTATCCAAATAACGCTCCCTTTCATCTCTGTGGTTTCCTATCATTTCACCTCTGCTTCTCCAACTTTCACTAATACCGAAGAGTAAAAAGTAATGCACGTGTCTTTGCTGATACGTCCACAATGGTGCATCAGTGACGTCACGGGCATTAAGCACACGTGACTGATAAAGATCTATGAACAACTAGTAATAAACTACCAAATCACTAAACAGACTCAGGATGCACACATCATTCATTTTAATGCTATTATAATATTGCTTATTTATATTTAAATGAAATAATTAATTGCAGTTCCATTTATGAAAATAATAATTTGTACTCATCATTTGTACTTATTCATGACAGTCTTGATTTCTGTGAGAATGTTTGTGGTGTTTCTGCCCCATCATGTGCATTCATGTACTTCACAGTAGAGATGCATGAGTACCGATACTGGTATCGGGTATTTGCCCGATACCGCGCTCATTAACTCGTACTCGTACTCACAAACGAGGCTCTGATACTAAACATCCGATACCGTGTGCCTAGTGCACGTTGCTGCGTTATGCCTAGTTCACACTACACGACTTTTGCCCTGATTTCCGCTCGGCGACTGGTCGGCGCTAGATTTGCCGGCTCGGGAGCAACTCGGCATTCGCTCGGCGATCAAAACTCGGCTCTCGATCGCTAAGTGTGAACTATCCAACAACTCGATCCGACCGGCTCGCCGAGCGCTCGAGTTTTTTAGCATGTCAGATATCTGATCTCAGATGTGCGACTGGGAATGAGTGACATGTCGAACAGCCAATGAGAACGCAGGATACGGTGTGAGGGGAGACGCAGGAGAGGAGTGTAAACAGGTGGGAAAGGGGGAAAATATAGTTTATATCAGAATACACCGGCACACACACACGTTTTACAGTATTTCTGACCTGATCGTTCTCTACAAAACATAACAACAAAACACCAACATTGCAAGAATATTTATTAACCTCCAACTCACTACAGAACAATCCATGCTATTCGTGTTGCCAAATCCACTCAGATTCATTTATTTTCCTCCTTGATTTCATCACGTCAGCGCACAAACACTTTGATCACTCGCTACTTGTTGACGTGCATTTTTGGACGTGGTATCATTAAACTTCTCATCACTTCTCACATGTGTTTTTGTTTTAACAAAAACGGTATTCTAAATAGGTATTGGTATCGGCAAGTACAAAAATACATGTACTTGTACTCGTACTCGGTTGGGAAAAAATGGTATCGATGCATCCCTACTTCACAGATGTTACCCAGTTAATGCTAGATTAAGTCAATTTATTACCGTCTCTGATCAGAGTGTCTTTTGTAAAAGCTTTAGTGAGTTGATTGATCACTTATTCTTTGATTGTGTCTATAGCTTTTCCTTTTGGGTGGATGTAAAGACATTCCAATTAAAAGTCAATATATTTTGTATATATTTGGTAATCCTCTCTTTCAGCCAGCTGAATTGTATATAATTAACCTAATTATATTACTAGCTAAATATTATATTCATAAAACCAAAATGGTAAAAAATGCCATCTTTATTGTTTTTTTTAATTAATTTAGATTTGAATACATTTTTGCAAAGAGTAAATTCCTTGAGCCCCTCTTTAAAAAAGAAATTATGTTGATTGTTAACTGTCTTAAAGTACTTTAGATTTATATAAAAAAAAATTCTAAGGAGGGTTTTATTTATTGTCTTTTTTATTTTATATGTTATGTTATTGGAACAAGATTCCTTAAATGATTTGTAATTCCTCTGGCTTTTTTTTTCTTTTTTTCTTTGATATTTTTTATTGTTGTTGAAGATGTACTGGTTATTGTTGTATTAATGTTAAAGCATATGTTTTGGTAATATGTTCATATATGTATATCAAGTGTACTGTTATGTTTACTGTACACTCTTTCTATAAATGTTGTGTTTTGAGCACTGAGGCATATCGAGTGTTTCATTGTCAAACTGAACAATGAAACTGAGCACACCAGGTGGTTTTATACGAGCGCAGCTATGGTCTCTACTTTCTTATGAAATGAGAGAAACGTACTGAATGTAGCAGAGAAAAAATAAAACTGAAGTATCGATACTATCGATATTTGGATCGATCTGGCCACCCCTAGTAATAAGGTTAGAACAGCCATGTGAAGATGTCAATACCTCAGCGACGCCTTCAGGGTGGGACCAGGGGGGGCCATGGCCACCCTGATAAAATCACCGTCATCACTGTATCACGCTACTTGAAAAACAGCTGTATAAACCAATCAGAGCTTCCGAATTCAGACTTTGGTCATTTGTTTCTCTAATCCAAAGCAAGATATGCTAATTTTTTTTGCATTCCTCCAATGTGCAAATTCCCATTTATTTGACGTATAATGGCAGTGACCTGCCATTGTACTTTAAGTTTACATTATATCGTATCGTATATCGCTACTTCTCAAAAGCATATCGATATATGAGTTTTTTTAGTCATATCGCTCAGCCCTAGTCGAATTAGCTAGCTAATAGCGTTAGCATACTAGCTGCTACTATTAGTCACTGTGCTGTGCAATTTGTAGACAACGAAGAGAAAGTCCACAGACATCTCGTCTTTCTTTAAGAAACGTAGGCTAATAAGCAGGGATAAGAATAGGTTGGAAGTAGGCTATAGGTAACTGTACATTGTGTGTTTTTTGGTTTTGTTTTCCATTTTTTAACATAGTCTGTAATATATTTGTTTATAAAAAAACAGCAACAGCCACTGCAATACCTAGCCTAACTAACTAGTTCACAGCTGAGATACTGACTAAAACCCAAATAACTCATACACCATAACTATTATTAATATGAAAGATATACAGTAGACTTGTGCACTGTGTGCAGTACATTAACTATACGAAAGACATTACAGCTGTGAGTTAATATCCAAGCTCAACAACACCGGTACTTGTTAGCAGCTATGCTAATTGCACTGATCTCTAAACTATCATATTAATATTGTAGCTGCTCTCAGAAGGGTTGTAGATAAATGTAGATGTTTAAAGCGGTCAGATTTCTTGTTTCTGGGTGCTTTACTTTCTCGTCACTTCTGAGGTAAAATGTTACTATCATGGCGTATCACCACCAAGCGGCTAACTCATAGTAGTTGTGCTTACCGGGTGTATAAATATGTAAAATTTGAATAGTGACCAAATGTATGTGTCCTTGTTAATTTAAATTTTAAAGTAGATACAAATCTGTTTACATTTATAAGCACAAAGTGAAAAGAAAAGAGCACTTATCAAAACACACGGAATGAGAGTCTCACTACACATGCTCTGATTCACAAACCTGACCTACGTTTAGGGTCGTTCGTGAATTTGCGTAAAGTGCGCAAAGTGCGTTCGTACTTTACGTACGTATGATTTACACTATCATTTCCATAAAATTGCCCCTATTTCTGTATGTGCAAAGCAAAGTATTCAAAAAGTATTCCATTCTCTCTCTCTCTCTCTCTCTCTCTCTCTCTCTCTCTCTCTCTCTCTCTCTCGCACACACACACACACTCACTGCTACATGTGTTCGCTCTCTCAGTGCCGCTCAGTCACGTGACGGTACCACAACAAATCACAGCAGAGCAGAAGGGGAGGAGAGAGGTGAGCATGTAAGATGTGAGAGGAGCGGTGGTGCGCTCTTTACTTTCTTATGTGAATGTAAACTGAAGTATCGATCCGATTCCAATACCAACGTTGGTATCGATATTTTGATCAATCCACCCACCATACACGTATCTATAGAAACGAACCAGACTGGTAACCGCATATACATAGAAACGGAACCAAAATAAACTTCAAACAAAACGTGAACAATCAAATTGTAATACTTTAGACAAGTGTATGTTCTCACTGGTTTGTTAATAAAGGTTATAACTACTATGGAATTAAGTAGGTTTTAGCTTTTCTTTGTTATTGGACGTTAATGTTAACATGAACTATAACGGGCGATAAAGAGGATCATGAGGGAATCTATGCGACCAATCAGATTAAGTGCAGCAGAAGCATGAGTTCATGTAAATAAACTCACACATACACAGGTGAGCTTTAATGAACTTAAAATAAATCTTATTTACCAAAATCACCTCATTTTTAACGAACTGACCTATTCACGAACGTTCTCTTACTGTCGCCAGTTCAAGACTGAAAACGCTGTGTTTTATACGACGTTCTAAATAAAACATGGTCACTGATTCCATATAAGGTATCGGAAGTTTACATTACATCCAGTTTAATTGATTTGGCACAATTTTTATGCCGGATGCCCTTCCTGACACGACCCTCCCTATTTTATCCGAGCTTGGGACCGGCACTACAATGCACTGGTTTGTGCATCTAGGATAAGTCAGTGTTTCCAATTAGCCTGGTGGCATGTTTTTGGACTGTGGGAGGAAACCAGAGCTCCCGGGGGAAACCTACGCGGACACGGGGATAACATGCAAACTCTGCACAGAAAGGACCCGGACCACCCCACCTGGGGATCGAACCCAGGACCTTCTTGCTGTGAGGCGACAGTGCTACCCACTAAGCCACCGTGCCACCCATTTCATTCAGTTTAATGAACCCATAAATAACATATAATAGGAAAATTGTGTAAAATACAACGGCGTATTAGGGCCACTTTAAAGAAAATTCGATTTCAAGAATAAAGCCGAAATGATTTCGAGATTAAGGTCGAAATATTATGGCCATAGCAACCTCCTTGTGTTAAAATGAAGGATGTTAATAATTAGGTAAAGGAAATCCCCAATCTCATGAAACGCTGAAACGGCTTTGCAATAAACTGTGTTTATTTAGAAGAACGTGCGCCACCGGTGTGCTTGGCATCTGCGTCGTCGCCAGTACTTCAGCCGAGATAAACTAAAGCTGTATGGCATCGCTATAAATGGTTGCATTGACAGGTTTAGTCGTCATGTCATGTGGATGAAATACAATACAAACAACAACCCTAAAAAAGTAATCGCAAGTTACTGGATAACCACAGTAACACACATTGGAGGCTGCCCTCAGCGCTTGCATGCGATCCAGGTACTGAGACCCGTGCTTCTCTGAACTGACAAGCCTACGACGGATGCACACTCTTCGGCCATAACATTTCAACTTTATTCTCATAATTATTTTGACTTTAATCTCGAAATAATTTCGACTTTGTTCTTGAAATTGAAACTTATACGACTTTATTCTCGAAATCAAAACTTAAAAATATTTTTTACAGTGATCCTAATACACCGTCATAGTAAAATGCATTAAAAACAAAAATCCGTTATTTGTCTTGAATCTTTACTTAATTGACAAACATACAAAGAAAAGAATCCCAGAGTTTTTACTGACCAACCAGTTGTATTTTGTGTAAATGTTCATTTTTATTTTCATAGTACAACTTTTCAGTCCATCAATCAAAAAAATTGTCTACACGTTATGCATTAGTAAATGCATTGTACATAGGGGTCTGGTTAGTCTGACAACTGCATAAAAAGCTAAATAAGATGTAGGAACAACGAAAGAAGAAAATGAAGAAATAGAAACTGTATAACTCTATACACCGATCAGCCAAAACATTAAAACCACCTTCTTGTTTCTACACACATTGTCTATTTTATCAGCTCCACTTACTATATAGAAGCACTTTATAGTTCTACAATCACTGACTGTAGTCCATCTGTCTCTCTATGTACTTTTTTAACCTCCTTTTACTCTGTTCTTCAATGGTCAGAACCCTCACAAAACCACTACAGAGTAGGTATTATTTGGGTGTAGGATCATTCTCAGCACTGCAGTGACACTGACATGGTGGTGGTGTGTTAGTGTGTGTTGTGCTGGTATGAGTGGATAAGACACAGCAGTGCTGATGGAGTTTTTAAACACCTCACTGTCACTGCTGGACTGAGAATAGTCCACCAACCAAAAATATCCAGCCAACAGCGCCCCATAGGCAGCGTCTTGTGACCACTGATGAAGGTCTCGAAGATGACCAACTCAAACAGCAGCAATAGATGAGCGATCGTCTCTGACTTTACATCTACAAGGTGGACCAACTAGGTAGGAGGTACTTAAAAACTCCAGCAGCGCTGCTGTGTTTGATTCACTCATACCAGCACAACACACACTAACACACCACCACCATGTCATTGTCACTGCAGAGCTGAGAATGATCCACCACCTAAATAATACCTGCTCTGTGGTGGTCCTGTGGGGGTCCTGACCATTGAAGAACAGGGTGAAAGCAGGCTAAAACAGTATGTAGAGAAACAGATGGACTACAGTCAGTAATTGTAGAACTACAGAGTGCTTCCATATGGTAAGTGGAGCTGATAAAATGGACAGTGAGTGTAGAAACAAGGAGGTGGTTTTAATGTTCTGGTTAATCCCCAGTATCGATGTGAAATGTGATCCCTCACCTCTCCTGTCCCCTCCTCTTTTAAAGAAAAGCCAGGAGAGATTTTTGACCCATTCCCTCTCCCCTCACACCCAATAATAAGCCTCTAACTTCTGAACTTTGTGCAACTGCTTTAAAAGTTCTAGAAGCTGCTCTCTAAGAAGACTATTTTATTACAGCAATAGCAAAAACAAAAATTACAGGCATTACATACTTTTTGGTCTCTAGTGATAATGTAGATCAGCAAATGATACAGTAGGGCCTTTGAATTGTGTACTATACATAGACGTCTAGGTACAGTCAACTATATAATTAACAGGAAAAAATGGTTAGGGCATAAAGTTATTAACAATATGCGGGGGGGGGGGGGGGTCTAGTGTACAGTATAGTCATATTTGGTGTATGTATATTTTTAATCTAGTATATGTTTAGAAAACTTCAGGTCTTTTACTTAAGAAATATGAGCAGATATAATTACAACAGCAAGATTGTCACAATCTTCATGTTCATTACAAAAGGATGTTTACCTTTTTTAACTACAGTTTTAACTTTACTTCAGTTTTCACATTAAGCAGTGTCTAATGCTTACATAAGGTGTGATGATCTAGTCTCATGTGTGGAGCTAGTCTTTTGTGATAACTTTCTGGTTGTCATTTGTGTTGAATTGCACTCAGCTTTGCTTTTTTTTCCAAAACGGGACACTTGATCACCAAGACAACCAAGCGGAGGAGGGAGAAAAGGGAGAGAGAAAGAGGGAGAGCAAGGGAGGGAGGGGGTCTCAGTGGGAGGGAAGGAGGGAGGGAGAGAGGGGTGGGAAAAGTCCAGTTTAAACAGTGTATGAGGGAGAGAAAGGCAACAGTGCAGACAGGAGCAGGAAAGAAAGAGATAAAGTTGCCTGGAGCTGAAGTTGGAGAGAAGTTTGTTGCTTGTTTTCCACTCAGAGCACTTTTTTGGGGGAGCATCTGGCCCCTTCAACCAGTACAGAGAAGAGAGAAGGATTTCATCAAGGACAGAGTGTGAAAGGAGTCAAAGAAGGAGAAGAACAAGGGACGACCGACTGCTCCAAGACAAATCATCGAAGTGGATGCTGCTTTACTCAGTAGTGTCAGGTTTCACAAAATGAGAGACCACTTCAAGAGCACTGCTGCAGAGCTCAACCAACCAAGCAAGGTAAAGATTAGTGTGTATGTGTGTTTGTGTATGAGAGACAACATGGGTTCTATTCATTCCTTGAACCTTAAGAGAATTTCTTCTTGCTGTTTACCAATCTTCCCTAAAATTAAATATATAAATATATACATAATTTAATCAGCAGACCTTCTTATAAAACCATATGAATGAGTTAGAAACTGATGTATGTGATTATTACACTGACTCGTTTCTTCTTTTAAAGAATCCAGTAAAAACCATCAGGCTGCATTGCAAGGTGTTTTGGAGAAGCTGGGGGGAAAACATGTGTTGATAGGTGCATTCCATTGCAGGCAGGGTGACACAGTACAGATAGAGAAGTAGGTAATTGGATAAGTGAGGCGAGTCATTTTAGCCCGCAGAACAATGGTCTCTCTTCTTTGCTGCTTTGAAAAAGAGAGAAAGAGGAGAGGTTGTAAACAGAGCAGCCAGAGCACTGATAACTGCATGTATCTGGCTATTTAAGAAAGCTCTTCACGACTAGACATTTCTTATAATGATTTTAATAAGATGAAATATTTAAATCAGAAAAGGATTGTGTGTTTAAAAACATAAATAAATGAATACATAAACATAATGTTTTTGTGGCTGGCAATTTACATGCATGGTTTGTGTCCACTTGCCCCCTTTAAGGAAAGGCTACAAAGTAGTGTCTTTCAAGATGACAACACCCCATCCACAAGGCACAAGGTTTGACCTAATGGTTTAACAGTTGTACAAATGATGTCATATGATGTAATGATATGGCACTCAGTAATTCATAAACCTACAGAAAGTGTTGGGCTGTTGGATGTTGTTAGTCATGGTTCTGCCACTGTAATCAAAACATTATGTGAGCAAACATCTTCCAACAATGTTTTATCCCTGCATTACAGTTCCATAGACTTTAGAAATCTATGCCAAGTTGCACTGAAGCTATCTTATCTGATTTTAAAAACATTTATACAGTTTGCATTACTATTATCACACATCATTAAACTGGCCAAGCTGAAACTAACCCTACAAATGGAAAAAAAAAAACCTAAAACTTAACTTAAAAATACATTTTTAGTAAGCCAAACGTTTGAGTTTACCATGTGAAGCAGACAATTGTGACTGGTTAAACACATGAAACAGTTAAATGAATGAAATGTTTTGCACTTTTTTTTTCCAAAGAGGATCAAGACTTAATTCAATTGTTGCGCAGCTCTGGATGATTTACAGTTTTGTCATGCAGCCAGTGACTCATAGCCATATGTGGTGTGAATCACAGGCACACATTTTCAGCTTATTATTTACCAACCTACTTCTTCAGCGTGATTTTACAAAGCCAGAAATCACTGCCCAGTTCATTGCACTTCAGCTCTCCAGGTGGTGAAGAATGCGTTCAAGGAGAGGAAAGTTAAATAGAAGTATCAGCTGTGTCAAAACAGTGTATGGGAGTCTGACCATCTTTAATTGTTAGCCTAATAGAAAGAGTTGTTTACACACAGTGAATCTATGAAGTAGAATGTGTAACAATAGATATTAAGTACTGTTCTTGCATTATATTTCAAATATAGTTTCCTTTCACCTTCTAAAACATAACAGTAACAGTGAGTTTGAATGAATGCATGATGCCCTGCAATGGATTACAATCCTGCCAGTGGTGTATGTAAATAATGGTGTATATCCACTTTGCGTCCAGTGTTTCCACTATAGACCACCATGATCTTGACCAAAATAAAGAGTTTACACAGCATGGATGGCTGAATACCTGATTACTGTTTGACAATTGATCATATTCAGTGCAAGTCATTAGTGATTTTATTTGTAAAAAGATTTAATATTAGAAATACTGTTTAGGTAGAGAATCATGCACTAAAGCAATTTATTCTTGTTCTGCTAAAAGTCAGTCAGTAAAACCAATATAGTACAACTTTAAGGGTCAAATTAGGCAAGTTGTTCTGACACATGTCATGTCAAGTCAAGTCAAATGTATTTATATAGCACTTTTTACAATTAACATTGTCTCAAAGCAACTTACAGAATCCAGGACCAACAGACAAAAAACCCATGTTGAGCTAGCCAAGGGTGACAGTGGCAAGGAAAAACTCCCTTAAAAATACAGGAAGAAACCTTGAGAGGAACCAGACTCAGCAGGGACCCATCCGCTTTGGGTGGCCTGGAGGATACTTTAAATAAATAGGATTTACACAAATCATACAAACGCAAAATTAAATTGAACTGAAAGTTGTAACTTGCAAAAAAATTCTACATTGTTCAGTCCAGTCTGTGATAAAGTTCGTTGTAAGTTCTGGACATTTTGGTGCAAACATGCCAGGTTTGGCACTGTAGTCTCGACTTGCAGTCTTTAACCTCGAGAGGGTTAACAGGTTTCAGTCAGAACCACCTCGTCATCATATCATATTTCACATCATATTTCAAGAGCTAAAACAGTTACTATTCTCACTACTCGGCACAGTTATTACTCGATTACTACTTGCACGGGTATTGACATGCCACCTAAACCTGTAAAATAAATAAGGTGCAAATACTGTACCAAAGAAAGCTAGATAATTTCTGTATTTCTGTCATTTCTGGGCAGTTGTAGCCTAGCGGTTAAGGTACTGGACTAGTAATCCAGATGTCGCTGGTTCAAGCCCCACCACTGCCAGGTTGCCACTTTTGGACCCTTGAGCAAGGCCCTTAACCCTCAATTGCTCAGATAATGGATAAAAACGTCTGCTAAATGTTGAAAATGTAAATGTATTTATCAGTTGTGTCACTCTCAAAGCAATGCAAAGATTTAGACTTAATTAGCTAGCTTTCTGTTAGGACTGGAGTTAGGCTGGGGTTATAGAGTTTTCATATACTGTTTAAGCTGTTGTATAGATAGCTTGGGTGAAAAACACTAACACTTTAGCTTTGTCATGTAAATATGGCTCCATTTGTAAGCAGGAAATAAAATCCAAAGGCAACTTTTTTGTGATATACTGCATACCATTAAATGTGACATAACTTAAATATCATGATTGAGGATTTTGTATCACCCACCACTAGTTCCAAGAAACCGGTTGTGTCTGTGTGTATCTGTGTCACTCTAGTCTGTTTCTTTAATGTAAAAGCTAAGAACTGACATCTGGCCTTATTAAGTAGATCTTAAACGGGTAAACCATACACATAAAAACAGACCATTTGATCACATGCTCAAGCATAAAAGTTGAATGCAGTAGAACCAGATTTTACAGTACTTCAGCGGGGAGTCTTTCTGGTGGTGAGCAGTGTCTCCATGGCAGCAATTTCAGTATGCAGCGTGCCGGTGAGGGAATTTGAACTGCTCAGGATTGTGCAGGCTCTGGGCTCTTTGTGCTGCCGTGGTTGGGAACAGAGCACAGATGCTGCGGTCACTGGCCGCCCCCCTCCCTACACACAAACATTGCTTCCATTCCCTTCCTCCTTCATCCTCCCTCTCTCCCACCCCCTGCTGCCACTGGAGTCATGCTTGCAAGCTGCTGCTCTGACATGGACCCTGTCAAGGTTCAGTGCACTTTGTAGAGGCGTTTTAAAAAAAAAAAACAGGCTGGGAAAGAAATAAGGGGGGCGGTTGTAGACGAAGTTGTTTATTTTCTATGGTGAACATACTTAATGTAAATATCTACTCCAAAGGTATGGCTCAGTAACACCAAGCTGTATGACGTGCTTTTTTAGCTTGCTCATGTGAGGTCTATGTTTGTGCTGGAGGATTTTAATACAGTTGTAAAATACACTTATTTTCGACCAGCAGTGTCAATATTGTGCAAAACCATTGTGTCACTTGAGCTCATATGAAGTTCAGAGTTCATATGAAGAAAAGAAAGCCAGCAATAAGTGACTTATTGTAAGAGACAGCTTATAATATGCAAACAATACATACAAAAACTTTAAACATACTGGATTACCAAAAATGATAATGTTCTGGGTTTTAAACTTCTAGTTTACCCAGGAATTTACTGGAATTTATAGAACAGGTAGAAACAAATATGCAGTCTGACTAGAGAGAAAAAATAAAAATGTATTCTTATCAGACGTAATAGTGTTGCCAAAATAGTTGCCAATAGTATAACCTTTAGTTTAAAAAGTAAAGTATGGATGGGTTTGGCAATAAACTTTCTTTGTAGTGTGTACTCTACAGACTTTGAAAAAGAATGTAACGTCAGTAGTTTAATTTCAAAACTGTCATTGCCCATACTTACTGTACCTAAAGAGCTTTTATTATTATCATTATCAGTATTATATTAATATTACTACTACTACTAGTGCTACCACTACTGCTACTACTACTGCTAATAATACAAATAATAACAATAACAATCATAGATAAGCATAGTTTAATCATGAGTATTAATTCAGTAATTACAGTAGGTAAAGATTAAAGCAAAATAAAAATCAGCACCCTTGCCAACAGAGAGTGGCACGGTGGCTTAGTGGGTAGCACTGTCACTTCACAGCAAGAAGGTCCTGGGTTCGATTCCTGGGTGGGGCGGTCCGGGTCCTTTCTGTGTGGAGTTTGCATGTTCTCCCCATGTCTGCATGGTTTTCCTCTGAGAGCTCCGGTTTCCTCCCACAGTCCAAAGACATGCAAGTGAGGTGAATTGGAGATACAAAATTGTCCATGACATTGTCTATGTGTTTGATATTAAAAGTTGTGAAGTGATGAATCTTGTGTAATGCGTAACTACCATTTCTGTCATGAATGTAACCAAAGTGTGTAAAACATGATGTTAAAATCCTAATAAATAAATGATAATCAGCAACCTTCCCAACCGTTTTAGCCACTAATCCATATTTAAAACTGATAAATCCTGGATTAGTTCATATACAAAGGACAGCATTAATGTTTTTCTGTTGCATATTTTGTTTTATTTTCTATAGCATCTTATTACTTCCTTTGCTAAACTGTTGTATAATACAAATAGAACATGCAAGGTTCCATGTCCTTGTGAATAACACAACTGCTGTGGTAATCTATAACACATGCCGTCTATTCCTGCAATGAATGACATATTTGATGTTATTCGCAATATTACAATCCCTCCCTGTTTTACTGCCACCTTTTTGAAGTGATTATGACCACGCCAAACTGCTCGTATGGGTAAAGCCTCTGATTTCTGATTTTAGAAATGCACCCCAAATGTCAAGTTTCAAAGTTATAATTTAATACTATAAATGCAATGTTTGATACTTTAACTGCTGTTTGCCACCACCATTTTTATTCAGAGTTAAACAACTGAAGGAAAAAATATACAAAATTAAAAGACTGAGGTGTAGATCAGTTGTTCCCCTCAAGAATGACCATTTCAAAAGGCTAATCAGAATGGAATAACCTTTTTAAAAGTTTTTACAAAAATATTACTCACCATTATTCCCATTATTGTTTACTACGTAATGTTTTCAAGGTGATTCTTGGTAGATTGATTTAACAAAGAATTTTGTCCTCTGCATGATTGGACAACAATTGGACAACAACATTTTGAATTTACACCTAATGCGGACATTTCATCTTCCTGTTGACTGTAAGATCTTCCTGTTGTTTCTTTCCTTTGCTAATTTTGTGCATTGATCTTCTCAGAACACATCAGTAAATATTTTGTGATAACAAACTAGCATTAAATTAATTTACTCCAGTTTTAATGAAATTTACCCAGAACTTGCAAAAAGTTTAGTGTTAAGTCTACTCATGAATTTCACTCATGTAGGAGGCATTTACATTTAACCTTATGTTACGTAGTCTATGAATATACACACCAAGCCTGACAAAAATCCAACCTAGCCCTTAAGAAACATATTCTACAAAAAGAATGCACTTGTTACTGTTGGAGAAAATATAGAATTTTGCTTGAGTAGCTTATCATCTAAACACAAAATAATTATGATCTAACATGCCTAATCCCCTACTGTTGCATTTAAAGTAGAATTGATAAAGAGATGAAAGTACTCCAAAATGTCTGGGAAGTCATCATTACAGCATGAAGTTAAAATGATCAAGAAAATGTTCCGTCCCTTTTAAAATTCCCCTAGTAAGAGGACAAATGCAGACTAAAATCTGTACAGTTCACTATCTTTAAGCACATTCATGGTAATTTTAATAGTCTTGTGTACCATTTCAGGCTAGAGCATAACATTTTCACTCTGAATTATTATACACCGATCAGACATAACATTATGACAACCTTCCTAATATTGTGTTGGTCCCCCTTTTGCTGCCAAAACAGCCCTGCAACTGTGATGCACTGTGTATTCTGACACCTTTCTATCAGAACCAGCATTAACTTCCTCAGCAGTTTGAGCTACAGTAGCTCGTCTGTTGGACTGGACCACACGGGCCAGCCTTCGTTCCCCACGTGCATCAATGAGCCTTGGCCACCCATGACCCTGTCGCCAGTATACCACTGTTCCTTCCTAGGACCACTTTTGATAGATACTGACCACTGCAGACAGGGAACACCCCATGAGAGCTGCAGTTTTGGAGATGCTCTGACCCAGTCGTCTAGCCATCACAATTTGGTCCTTGTCAAACTCGCTGAAATCCTTACGCTTGTTCATTTTTCCTGCTTCTAACACATCAACTTTGAGGATAAAATGTTCACTTGCTGCCTAATATATCCCACCCACTAACAGGTGCCGTGATGAAGAGATAATCAGTGTTATTCACTTCACCTGTTAGTGGTCATAATGTTATGCCTGGTTGGTGTATATGTTATAGTAAAACACTATACTCAGGTGGTGCAGCAGTCTCTTATGCTAGCCCACCACTGCTGAGATCTGGGTTTGAATCTCGGGATGCTATCAGCTGTCTACACAGACTCCATTGTTGTTTTGGATGTATGCTTTGGGTCATTGTTATGTTGAAAGCTGAACTAGTACCCAAGGAGGAGGAGTTATTTTTTAAGGACATTACTGTATATGGCTGCATACATCAGTCCCTCAACTCCTACCAGTCTCCCTGTCTCTGTTGCTAAACAGCTGCCCCCATACCATTCACTAAATCCCTGATGATTATCCCATCTCTGCAAAGAACTTTTAAAGCTCTTTTTGAGTGACCCTTGGGTTATTTTTAATTCCTAACCAAGGCCCTTCAAAGCCAGGCAGCAAACTCTATGAAGGCTCAACCTTCAAAACTGAGACCTCCATGGTTCTCCATAACACTCAAAATCTTGGTCTGATCTATATTATGTTACAGTCACTTGCATATGTGTGAAGGTAACTTGGATGGGAAGGTGCTTAGTGCAAAATAGTCACAAAATTAAATATTTGTACTTTTTTTTACTAACCCTATTTTGGAAGTGCTAAAGCAGGTAAGAATTTTGTGTCTGTCTTTCTGTAGCCACTGCATCCTCATTCATTAACTATGAATATGTGGTCAGACCCTGCACACCGTTTATCACCACAGACTTGGCCTGTAGTTTGCTGTTGTTGACATATTGTTGTTGACAAAATACCTGTTTAAATGTCCTGGTGCAATGCACTTGCACTTAGTTGGATGATTTCTTATGTTGGGTTATGTCAGTAGCATTCTTGTAAAATGTGGAGGATCGTTAAGATGAAATATGCAGTTCCTATGCCCTTGGCAAGTGCCTATGCCAAGCAAAACCATAAATCATAATTATCATTAGTTTATGAGAGATCTGATTGGCTTTAATGTAGAAGAAGAAGAAAAATCATTCACTTGTTTTAGTGACTACCAGGGGCATCAAGTAGCATTAATGTCTATTTTCCAAGCTTCCAAGTTTCATTTAGAATCCCTTTATTACTTGGTATGTGTGGTTTACATTCACTCTGGAAATGTTGATTTTGAGAATGGGGGTTGGGGTTGAGAGAGAGAAAAAGAACGAGATCAAAATGTCTGATGCTCGGTGGATCCTTGACTCCGGAAGAGCACTTTCCCAAGCTCTCGCCACGCTAAACCCCTGTGGGAATACTGCAGGGAATTGTAGGAATCTGTCTGAGCTGTGGAGCGCAGGGCTGGGAGCGGGAAAGCCGGTGGGAATGGACAGGCGGAACCGCAAAAGCGTGAGGGAAAACAGGAAGGGTAACTAGAGATCTGGCATAAAGTCAGCACAAAGGGAAGAGGCAGAGAGAAAGACGTTTCCTGACATACCATAGTATTCTGAGCTCAAGGGTAAAACACTAACAAAGTGACTAGTTTTAGTAAAACAGTACATTGCTTAAATTACTGTTAAATATTTGGCAAAGCCACTTAAAGATGATAGTTTTCACTTTAGTATTGCTGTACTATAGTGTATATATACACTGTTGAGCCATAACATTAAAACCACCTCCTTGTTTCTACACTTACTGTCTATTTTATCAGCTCCACTTACCATATAGATGCACTGTATTGGAGCTTGTAAATACCGTGTCCACTCACTGTCCACTCTATTAGACACTCCTACCTAGTTGGTCCACCTTGTAGATGTAAAGTCAGTGACGATCGCTCATCTATTGCTGCTGTTTGAGTTGGTCATCTTTTAGACCTTCATCTGTGGTCACAGGATGCTGCCCACAGGGCGCTGTTGGATGGATGTTTTTGGTTGGTGGACTATTCTCAGTGAGGTATTTAAAAACTCCAGCAGCGCTGCTGTGTCTTATCCACTCATACCAGCACAACACACACTAACACACCACCACCATGTCAGTGTCACTGCTCTGAGAATGACCCACCACCCAAATAATACCTGCTCTGTAGTGGTCCTGGGAGAGTCCTGACCATTGAAGAACAGCATGAAAGGGGGATAACAAAGCATGTAGAGAAACAGGTCTCCTATATGGTAAGTGGAGATGATAAAATGGACAGTGAGTGTAGAGACAAGGAGGTGGTTTTAATGTTATGGCTGATTGGTGTATACTTAATATGGTTTCCTAAGCAAAAGTTCACAAGTTGTTCTGTGTATGTATGTGTTCCAAAACATGCAAAAAGTGAATTGGTGACTTAACAATCCTGCAGAGAATGAATGAAGTGGGTGTGATGCCCTCCCAAAAAGCTTTGGAAGACAATGTTGTTTTTAGAATGTTTTATTATATTTGTAACGACTACGAGAAGTGGGTTGAACCTGATCTTTTGTTCTGGCTTAAGAGCTTCTTTATTTTTTTTTCTATCCCTATTAAATTATATTCATAATTAATCACAAAGTAATGCTTTTTCCCTAACAAAGCATTTTCAGTTTATAAACTGGTAACAATTACAGACGTAAACGTACATTTTAAAATTTCTGAAATTACCTCACTTACAAAGTCTATTGTTCTTCAATGACAGCTGGACAGAAACTGAACCGCTTTTTAAGAATTCCTTCCTTTACCTTTGACCCTTAAATATGGCCCCAGATTTCTCACTTATAAAAAGTAGTGCTAATGGAAGTAGGATGGTAGTCATGATCTCACATCCTGCCTTCCTTGTTTTTAAGTCTATCTTCATGTCATTCTGTGATGCTTATCTACAACTGTCTCCTCTATATCCTTTAACAACAATGGCTCAGCAAGAGGCCTTGTAGTTTAGGTGCTTGTGTGTGTGTGTGTGTGTGTGTGTGTGTGTGGACAGGATTATAGGATATGAATGTTTACACCGTGTGAGGAAGTGCTGCGTTTAATGAGCGTTTAACAGGACAGCGATAGAGAAAACGTACAAACTAATGACATTTTTTATCGTTGTCACTATTTAAAGAGATACATCACTATTTCTCAAGCAGATAAACAAGAATTTAGATCTTAACTTTTAAGAATAAAAAAGAAAACTTACAATGCAAAGGTCACTTGGTGTTTACATACACTTGTTTTATACATTTAGTTTTTCTTCCCAAACTAGTTGTAGTGTCTCAAGCACCAAAAGCTTGTGAATAGATTTACAGTCCACATGTTCTACATGTAATCAAGTGCTGCATTGGTAATCACTTCATTCTAAAAAAGTGAGAATACTCAAGGTTGAGATGAATAACCAATATATGAATAACCAACAGACTCAATCATTATCAACCAATAGCTGAGCTGCTTTGCTGTGTTAACTTCTAAGGAGGCGGTGCTTCATGTTGCAAAACAGTTGATTCATAATGGAAACAGCATGTACAGCCCCAAATCAGAAAAAGTTGGGACAGCATGGAAAATGCATATAATAAAAAACACAGAGTTTCTTACATTTACTTTGACTTTTACTTCATTGCAGACAGTATGAACCTGAGATATTTCATGTTTCATCTGCTCAACTTCATTTCATTTATTAATAAACATCCATTCCTGCATTTCAGGCCTGCAAAACATTTCAAAAAAAAGTTGGGACAGTAAAGCATTTACCACTTTGTAATGTTGCCATTCCTTTTCACCACACTTAAAAGACGTTTTGGCACAGAGGCACTGTCGCATCACAGCAAGAAGGTCCTGGGTTCGATCCCCAGGCGGGGCAGTCCAGGTCCTTTCTGTGCGGAGTTGGCATGTCCTCCCCGTGTCTGCGTGGGTTTATTCTGGGGAGCTCTGGTTTTCTCCCACAGTCCAAAAACATGCAGTCAGGTTAATTGGAGACACTGAATTGCCCTATAGGTGAATGGGTGTATGTATGTGTGTGTGTGTAAGTGTGTCTGCCCTGCAATGGACTGGTGCCCCGTCCAGGGTGTTATTGTGTGCCTTGCGCCCATTGAAAAGCTGGGATAGGCTTCAGCACCCTCCCGCGACCCTAATTGGATAAGCGGTTAAGAAAGTGAGTGAGTGAGTGAGAGTACTAAAGTGCTTTGGTCAGCATTTTTTCACTTTTATGATTTTGTAATTTTTAATCTATTTAGTACTGATAGAAATGTTGAAATCGATGCATGTGAAGAAGGAACAAAATGTTAATTTCAATAGCACTACCAGAAACCTTGGGTCCAAAGGCATGTGAGCAAATGAAGTGCAGAATGCAGTATGTAACTTAGCTACATACACAAAGTAAATTGTTTGCATTGAACTCTTTCTCTCTGCTAGAAATTGTTGGAATGTGAGTTCATTGAACACAGAGGGACTGGATGAAAGTCAGTCCCCCACCGAGAGCCTCTACAAGTACACAAGAACACATACAATCCACACTCTCTTACACAGTGTTTCTATCGCAGCTTTAAGTGTTCAGTGGTGCATGAAAATTGATTGCAGTAAAACCTTTCACCCCGTGTGCTACAGAGCAAAATAAATGAGGAAAAGTTAAATCCAGTCTTAGGTTGTTTTAGCTTTATCTTTGGAGTTGTTGTCTTGTGGAAACATCTAGATTTCATTTTTTGGCTAATAGATAAAAGACAAAATTATTATCTGATATGTCCCAGTACATTAGTTTATTCATGATTCTTTTAATCACATGTAATGCCCCAGTATTGTTTGTAAAGAAACCATGATGCTCGCTTCTCCTTACTTCACTGTCAGTATCATAGAAGCAACCCTTCTTTTCTAAATATGACGAGCTCAATTATTGCCAAAACTTTAAATACAAGTCTCTGTGCTTTTTCTGTTTAGCAGAGGGGATTTAAGTTGTTTATAGGAGCAGAGATGATAAAAGTGTAGTTTATTGCTTATTGTTGATTGTATGTGTTGTTTGTACTGTTTTTAGACCATCCTTCAACCTTTGTTGAGTACTGACTACTTCACTCTTCCTTAATATTAGTCTGTAGTTTCTTCTAGTTTTATGAACTTTTCACTTGTGGATTATTAAACTGGTTGTACTGATGGGGATGTTTAAGATGTTTGCTGTAGCCTTGTAGCTTATGGTGTTTTCTTGTGTATTCTTTAATAATTTGAAGAATTTGGAGAAGCAGCTTTACTTTTATCATGCTTGTTGCATACAATATTTCAACCAGTTGCATCTTTAATAATGCAACCTGGGCAGTTTGCTCAAGTACATTTGTATTTCTTTTTTTGTATGCAACCTAATCCTTTTTTTTTCTCTTTTTCTCAGAATTTTCCCCCATTTTCCTCCCCTAATCTAGTCTTTTCAATTACCCTGACTGCGTTACGCTTCACCTCCACCTATACAACCCCCCACTGCTGACAGAGGAGCTTCGCAACTGACACACGCCACCTCCGACACGTGCTCAGTACCGACTGCCTCTTTTCACCTGCACGAGTGAAAAAGATATGCGGATCAGCTTTGTGTATGGAGAGCCACACCCTGATCAGCATTATTCCCCAACTCTGCACAGGCGCCATCAATCAGCCTGCAGAGGTCGTAATTGCACCAGTTATGAGGAACCCTGGTTCGGCTTACCCACTCTGTGAACAACAGCCAATTGCTGTTCATGTGGCCGCCCAGCCCAGATGGATGGCAGAGCTGAGATTCGATACGATGTGTTCGAAATCCCAGCTCTGGTGTGCTAGCGTGTTTTACCGCTGCGCCACCTGAGCGGCTGCAACGTATACATTTGTAAATGAATTTATTTCCCCTTCTGTTTGTGCTTATAAATACATACTTTTGTGTGTCTAAGTAAAAAAGCAAAAGACATTGTGTGTAAATTGAAAGTTGGTATATGCTTAGAAGTGCTGGAATACTTTATTTCTCTCTATAACTACCTATTTCGGGTTATGTGAAGGGAAAACATGTTAAAGTTGCATAGTCTTAGTTTCTTTCTCTTGGCTGTGGAGAGGTGCAGTGAGAATGATGTCATGCATTTAGGTCTGTAGGGGCTAGCTGCTATGGACAGGCTTTATGAGAAGCAGCTGTTAGAAGGGGGAGAAGGCATACTGAGAGAAATTTGGCTGAGGTCTCAGAATACCAGAGCATATCACTGACAACACAAGACTTTGTTGGATTTTTGACTGGCAGCACTTCAGCGGAGCAAGAAAGAAAGAAAGCAACATGTATCTGCAAAGAAGTGACTATCTTTCATTTTCTGTTGGTAAAATGTCTAAAACTTCAACACCAACTTTTGTTATATTTACATACACTTCAATCAGATTCTTATCTATCAGCAGTCTTTCATCACAGATTTCCTGTTTAAATTAATTCCACAAGCTACACGCAAAGCATTGGACAGTTTATTGAAAACAATTGAATACAATTTCGCCAGTTACAAAAGCTGGTTTGCTTATGATAGAGGACCCTTAAAGCCATTTGCTCCAAGAAATAAGATGGTTATTTAGCTAAGGGTTTACTTACTCATGCAGTATGGGTATGTATGACTGGCGGGTCCAATTTATGCCAAATTAGTACATTGGTTGTTTCTATATCAACCCTAAACTATTGTATTAGGGCAGGTTTTAATTATTAATCTGATTTCTGTTAAGGTTTTGTTGCTGCACTTTCCTCAAGGAATGTTTTGCTATTATAACTTTTGAACTTTTTTTTTAAAGTGCTATGCAATGAAATCTGAATCGAATTCACCCACAAATATGCCAATAACTTCTTGAATTCCCCACCTCATAATGATATAACAATCATTATGAGGTGGGTGTGGATCTGTAGAATGCCTGTGGTGGAATTTGGTTTTGACCTCTGTGTGTTTTAGGTCCTGTGTGTGTGTTGTATACGCATAATAAACACTACTAGTATCCAGGGTTTGGCTTCCGTTGTGTACTGAAGAAAGAAAGAGCTAAAAAGAAGGAGTTGTCAGAATTTTCTTTACATTTGGGATTTCGAATCAAACACAGATGGTTGTTGGTTTCCACGCACACACACATTGCTTAAGTAAGTCACGTTATTTCTTATATTGGTTCATACTGGAAGCTGTTTTTTTACCTTACACTGGCCAAAGAACTGACGCATATCTCCACGCATTACTCTGATTGGCTTTATTGTTTTGTTCCTTTGCATGAAGTTAAATGCATGATATACATCACCAGATTTAAGAGAAAATCAATGACTTCCGTCTGTTTGGTCACAATGTGAATGCAGGGTTTATGTTCTTTCAAACCCTGCATTCCAAAAACATCATAAATACAAGTGCTTTCAAATAAAAACAGCAATTACCCTCCAGTGACTATCATTTCTGACAAACATATCTAAATATATTACTGCAAAAATATACAGAAACTAATGCATACACAGTGCATGAACATATTATTGTCCACAAACATGCGGAAAAGAGACATTAATGCCCTTCACCAACACCAAATTTGTTTGAAATGTCTCACAAATAATTGCATATTTTTATCCTTACAACCATTTCCGTTGTCCTTATGTAATGGCGTGTATACCCAACCCCTGGTGACACTGAAGTGATAGTGATCTATTGTTTGAAGCGGATGGTTGTGTAACCGATCCTGGCTGATGGCCCTGCTTTGACCCTCACAAATGCCCTCTACTTCTCAATTTTTTAGCAAAGCCCTTTAACTGATTGTTATCATTTTTACAGAGCCTGGTAGTGCTCTTATACTATCCGTGTGCTTTTGGGTCTTTTGTGTTTATAGGTTGTAGAGCAGATTGGATGGTAAAGTGTAATGGTGCAGAAAGATACACATTGTACGCATTTTAACAGCCATCTATCATCCAATCTAAACCCTCTGGCTATGAAAGCAAGTCATGAAAATATATCTACAAAGTGCTAATGGGAATTATCGTGTCTGTAGTGCTTTCAAAAATATGTTTTTTAAAAGACCTTTACTAACCTCTTCATCCTGATCAGGGCAGTAGTTAGTGCAAAGCAGAAACCATGAGCACACTGGACATGGTGCTATTCTGTTGTAGTGTGCCACATTTAGTGCTGCCAGTTTACTTTTTGCCTAGATTTGAAGGTGGAAATGAATCAGAGTACCAAGAGAAAGTCTATGCGGACATGGAAAGTACAGCAAAACTCCTCATATACAGTGCATGAAGCCAGGATCAAATCCAGAACATCAGAAACTATGCTGGCATGTTTTAAATGGTGTCAGCTGTAACCAAAAAGTGCTTGAAGCTAAGCCACAGAGGAACAACTTTTTGTTCCTTAAAAAACTTGTGACAATTTTGATTGTCGACCTCACATTTCTGAGACAAACAAATTATTTTATGAAATCAAATATTATGCAAATATTATGAAATCTATGCACAGGGCTAATTAAATTACTATAATTAAATTCGTAGTATGGAGAAATATATGCATGTGTAAACGTGTAGTATGTGTTACAAAGCCAAAAGTATTTGGACACCTGACCATGAGCTTGTTGGATGTCCCATTTAAAAAACAAATGGCATTAAAATAGAGTGACTCCTATGTAATATATTCAGCTATAACAACCACTACTCTTTTTAGAGCACTTCTCAAGGATTTCAAAGTATGTCTGTGGGAATTTGTGCTCATTCAGTCAAAAGAGCATTTGTATAGCTGTTTAGTGGGGCTGAAGTCAGGGCTCTGTGCAGGCCACTGGAGTTTCTTTAAACCAAGCTTTTCTTCAAGATTTAAAGACCTTGCT
Source organism: Trichomycterus rosablanca (assembly GCF_030014385.1). Taxonomy (NCBI): domain Eukaryota; kingdom Metazoa; phylum Chordata; class Actinopteri; order Siluriformes; family Trichomycteridae; genus Trichomycterus; species Trichomycterus rosablanca. The sequence continues at coordinate 43,625,012 of NC_085988.1, read as the reverse complement.
TTGTGCACAGGGGCAAAGTCATATCAGAACAGGAAAGGACCTTGTCTAAACTGTATCTGCAAAATTAAAAGTCTATAATTTTCATTGTATAATTGATTTATCACACCTATTAACAAATGTTGTGGCTGAAGCACATGAATTTCAAAATTAGAACAAGTGTCCCTATACTTTTGTCGATATAGTGTATTTTAAATCAGCACACTACTAATAGAACTTTGGATGGCACTGTTGTGGCACAGGCAGGTATTGACATTACTTTTTGCCAAAAATGCCAGTCTATGGATGAGATTTTTCCAGTTGCCTGTGAGTAAATGATTGAGTGAGTGTCTGGTGTCCTGCAATGAACTAGCATCCCTTCTAATGTGAAGTCTTGCAGCTAGAATCCAGATCAAGGGCTTTATAATTAAAGAACCTTTAATAGGAGTACAACTGTATAAACCTCTAAGCATCTAGTTCAGATATACTACGTGGTAAGTGTTATATGGTGACAGCTCTCCATAACGTCTGTCCATAATTTTTTCAGTAAGTTCAGTAAATTATGCAGTACAAACATTTGATTTTAAATGCAGTTCTAGGTGGAACACCATTCTCAGATCAGCACTCAGTTTTCTCTGCAAGTACACACCCAAGTATGCTAAACGGCATGGTACACCAAGCTTTTTTCATGACCAGTGTCTAAGAGACCCCTTCCTAAACAGAGGGTCAGGAGGAGGAACATGTAGGGGTCACCCAGGGCATATAAGACTTTTTATTGGCTAAAGCAGATGGCTGACTCACTCTCCTCATCATTGGGGAAACAGCCTTGTGCTATTGGGTCACATTTAACAATCGAGAAAGGGACAAAAGAAAAGACCTCTCTACCAGGATTTCTAAAGGAACTGGAGGCAGCGGAGCAGTAAACATGCCTACTGCAGTATTTACTGCTTTACAAGCTGTGGATTCATTCCTGTTACGTTCACCCAGTGTTTTATTCTTGTGCCTGCTGAGTCGAGTTTGTCTTGGTGCTCAGGGGTCTGTACCTACAGAAGTTAATACAGCATCAGACGGCTTGTTCATATGTGTTTTTTTTTTTCAGATACCACGATGAGCCAAAATATTAGTATCACCACCCAAACAATTGTGCATGTGACAGTCAGGTATATATTAAATGTTGTGCTGATAGTAATTACTCATAGTACACATGTTGAATGCAGCAGATATGATCAGCATAAAGTCCTATTATGGCTGTTATGTGCTCACAGGTGACCGTGGTGAGTAGTCAGTGGTTAGACAGCCAAGACTCATTGATGACAGAGGACATAAAGGCTTTGGTGTCTGGTACAGACCAACAAAATGCTACTGTGGTTTAAACTGCAGGTTATTTAAATACTAGTGATAAGTGTATAGGGCTGTGTAGTTGCAGGCCGGTCAAAGTGCCAATGCTAGATCCTCCACTGTCCACTGTTAAAAAGCATCTACAATGGACACTCAGACCTCTGAACTGGACAGCAGAGTAATGGAGTACTGGTCATATGAATCCTTTCTCTCCAAGATTATGTGGATGGCATGTTTGCATCGTTTACCCATTGAAGAGATGGCACCAGGATAATCCGTAGGATGATCCACCACATACCATATAGAAGTTGAGGGAACCAGATACCAAAGGACTCCTTCAAATGTTCTGTGAAGTCCATGTCTCACGGGTCAGAGCTGTTTAGACAGCATATTAGTCGGGTGGTCCTAATGTTTTGGCTTAATTGTTGAAAACAACTCAACGTCCTGCTAGGACTGAGGTTCTGCAAAAAATTATTTGGTGATAGAGGTTTCTTATTCACAAATACATATACACACAAATACAGAAAAAACATCATCTGAATAGTATTTTACAAACCAGTTCTGCATTTTGTGTTGATAGCTATTTGTCTTGTTTTTTTTCCTTTCTCAGCCCATTCTTGGTTTCATTAGAAAGAGAAGTAGATAGAGAGGGGGGAGAGCTTATGTTCCTTCCAAGAACCCCTTCAGACAGCTGAAAATCATTTAAGTATGCCGGACAGCATAGAGAGAAAGAGAGAGACAAAGAGAGAGAGAGAGAGAGAGAGAGATTATAAGTATACTGGCTTAAAAAAAGCAAGATTTAATCAGATCACAATTCATTACTGTCTAAAATATTATGTACTATGCTAGTGGTCCAATAATCTAAGGCTATACAATTGCTTATGGGTTGTAAAATACAAGACAAATAGGAAAGCTGCCATTTCCCTTGAAATAAGTGTCCATGCCACACCATATTTGAATGGCTTTAATACTGTTTTTGGCAGACTCTTCAAGCCAGTTCATGCTGCTGGCCAGTGAAGCTGCTGGAATTTTAGCAATACCAAGTGCTTTCAAAAGACAGGTACTAGAGCCACACTCAACAAGTCCAACTATCACTTTGTGAGGAAAAACATTTCACATAATTTTTGATGTAAAGCATAGATGCTAAAAGTCCACAAATTACTTCCCAATTATTAAAAAAGTAGTCACATAATATTAAATAAACTTCTCAAAGAACTTCAGGAACTGTAACTCAAATAACACCCCAAAATTAAAAATCATTTTTGTACCCAATTAATCAGTTATATTCCTGATGAGTCAAACAGTTAGGTATGGTTAAGAGCTAAACCAGGTAAGACAGGTATTTGGTAGATTTACTTTAGAAAAGGGCGGCACAGTGGCTCGGTGGGTAGCACTGTCGCCTCACAGCAAGAAGGTCCTGGGATCGATCCCCAGGCAGGGCGGTCCGGGTCCTTTCTGTGTGGAGTTTGCATCTTCTCCCTGTGTCCGCGTGGGTTTCCTCCGGGAGCTCCGGTTTCCTCCCATAGTCCAAAAACATGCAGTCAGGTTAAATGGAGACACTGAATTGCCCTATAGGGGAATGGGTGTGTGTGTGTGTGTGTGTGTGTCCTGCGATGGACTGGCTCCCCGTCCAGGGTGTTACTGTGTGCCTTGCGCCCATTGAAATTATGATTTGTTATTTTTAATCTATTAGAAATTTTTAAATGGATGCATGTGAAGAAGGAACAAAATGTTCATTTCAATAGCACTATCAGAAATCGTGTATATGTGTCTGCTCTGCGATGGACTGGCGCCTCGTCCAGGGTGTTACTGTGTGCCTTGCGCCCATTGAAAAAGCTTGGATAGGCTCCACACCCCCAATCCCCCACAGCCGCGACCCTAATTGGATTAGTGGTAAAAAAAAGTGAGTAAGTAATTTAGAATAACTGACATTGAACGAAGTTAAAAAATGTGGACGTGACATTTGGGGACATTTGGGAATTCACACCACCAATAGATAACATGTATCCAAAACCGAGAAGACCCCAGACCCCAATAAACCTTAATTAAAACAGTAAACAAAACAAAAACCTAATGCACCACAATTCCTTAGCTGCCATTATTCTCATTTTTTAAAGGATCAGTGATGTAAAGGATTGGTTTGAGTGTCTCCAGTAGAGGACTGAGGGCTGGATATGTTTACAATGCGGGTTAATTACTAGATCCTTTCAGTGTAGCTTGTTATTTGTGGCGGCAGACTGGGTTTTTTCATGCTGCCCCCCTCCGTCTCCTCATGATGTCATGCTTCTTTTTGGCAGCAAGAGCAGTATGTAGGAGGACATAAAGCACAAGCGCACATGACTGACAGACCTTCCCAGATGTGTTAATTATGTGTTAACACCTGTATCGAGTGCCTTTGTTTTTACCAAAACATAGTGAACTTCCTAGTACATGTTTTATTGGATAGATGATAATGATTTAGATTTAGTTGGACTGCTGAGTGACTAATATTAGCTTTTTTGTTTTTTTACTAATTGTGTTTTGTATGTATGGTCCCTTGTAATACATTATGGCCTCCTTTTTTTACTTATTTTTTTGGTTTCAGTATTTACAAACAAAGTATTGGTAAACAAACAATTTTGAGCTTTATTGGCTTTATGGGGTTATTTATGGTGCTTCCTGTTGTTTCTGGTATCTGGAGCACTGCCTTGAAAGATAAGCCTGAAAGAGTGTTTACTCTATTCATTGATTGACATTCATGGTAATCTAATGCTGTTTCTTTTTAAATTTGAAATTGTTTTTATTAATAATTTCTAATTTAGTAATATGTTTGTCACTTAACATTTTTGTGGTATTTTTTCTATAATTGAAATTCATGCAAATTGGCACAATTTTCATGCAAATTGGCACAGATTTCAATTTTTTACTTTGATTTTAGTATGATTTTGAATCCAGGTTTCAGTGGGCTGATGATTTTGGTTTCCACTCACCATTTTTTATGTCATTTTGTTCTTAACAAATTAAACAATTTACATCAGTAAAGATTTTCAATCTTGAATCTTTTGTTCATCAATATCAGATGTGTTGCCCTTACCTTATATTAAGGAAGCTACATTATGTATTATTAATAACCAAATAAAATATAACATATTTGAATGTCCAAACATGTTTACAACCTCAAACACTGATGGTTTCATTTTGATCAGCTGATCATCTGAGCTGTACTTACTGTACTGTATCCCTCTGCATGCTACAAAACCAGACTTGTCTCTAGATGAATAGTAAGCAGTAGTCTTTATTTTTTGTACATTGTACATTTTACGTTTATTTGCTTTTAGAGTTTGTGTTAGAGCCATGATGGTATTACAAAAAGCTCTGAGCATTATCAGATTATTTATTTATTTATTAGGATTTTAATGTCATGTTTTACACACTTTGATTACATTCATGACAGTTACACAAGATTCATCAGTTTACAAGTTCAGTTTCAAACACAGTCATGGACAATTTTGTATCTCCATTTCACTTCACTTGCATGTCTTTGGACTGTGGGAGGAAACCGGAGCTCACGGAGGAAACCTACGCAGACACAGGGAGAACAAATTCCACACAAAAAGGACCCAGACCACCCCCCCTGGCTTTATGAGATTATAAGTTTGATCTCTAAAAGCTGTAGCCACCTGTGTGCAGGGGTTTAAGAAAGTAATATTCTTTCTGAATAGGAGGAATGGCATTCATGTACCCCCTTTTGATCAGAGACACTAGACCACCCTGGGGTTTGCTAGATAATATATTAAAGGGAAGGTAAATGCCTTCCTCTGAGCATGTACAGTAGTTCTGCTTAATGTTATCACAGATGACCGTGATAACAGCTTGAAAAAATGTGGTGGCTTTATGTTTCTTTGAGAAAACACAGGCTAGCCCTCACCACCCAACTTTAGTAGTGATCATTTAGTGGGTGGTAACTGGTAATGATTAAACAGGGGGAAATACCTATTTTGTTCTGTATCTGTGCATTTTAAACAAATGAGTTTAGAAAGTGTTAATCTGTGCAAGCATAATGTAATAGATGTTGCTTTTTGTGTATACAGTATATTATGCTGCGGAAAGGTGCTGTTAGTAAAGACAGAGAAAAATGTATATTTCTGAATAATCAAAATGAGCTCTTCTTAATTTGCTGTCTGTGACACTTTCATGTAACCTGGACTAAAGTTGTATTCAAGGTTATGTTCTATGCATTTATAAACATTTGCTCTACTGCTGATTAGGACAGCATAGTGGTGCCAGATAGCAACATGGGTCTTGGAGACCTAGGTTCAATTCTTGCCTCCACACACTGTCTGTGGGTGTGGGCTTTTATTGTTGGCACTTTAATTCCCTCCCACCTTCTTAAGAAGGATTAAAGGCTGTTAATAAGTGAATGTGTTTCTGGAGGGTCCTGGACCCACGGTGACCCTGACTAGGATGAAGCAGTAAGTAAAAATAAATGAATAAATGAATGCATTTCATTGCTGAATAAGGCATGTATGTGGCCTTTTAGTAAGTGTCTTCGTACAGATACATGAGTCTGTGTGTCTGTGTGTATGCAATTTTGAGCCAGACATGTGGGAAGGTGTATAATTGTCTCTCTCGTTGTTTGATCCCTCAGACTTACTTTTTTTGGGGGTTATATAATTAAGGCAAACTTCAGCTCTTTGTTCTTCTTTTTTCAGGATGCCAGCTGCTAGCATCATGACCGGTGGGAGAGCGCTGCTGCTCTGTACAAACACAGAGAACTGCATCTACCAGTCAGTCAACGGGTATGGTACCAACACACGACACCTCACAACCATTCAATACATCCTAACCCTATTTTTTTTACAAAGGTGTACATTGAACGTTTTTCAGTCACAAGAAGAGTATTTGCATCAATCTTTGAAATCCAAACTGGTTTTGACATACGTGTATTTTACAAGTGTGTCAATTCTGTATCATTTTATCGTTTTTTTGTTTAAATCACACAAAGGATTAATAGTGCATAAAATGTTATTTTATTACACACACTGTTTAGAAAACTCTTACTTTCATCCAGTTGTGATTGTCAGTGTGTTTCCAGGAAAAGCCTAGTAATATATTCTACTGAAACTTAATAAACCCCCCTGGCAGTGCCATAATCCATTGAGTAAATAATTATTTGACTTGGTGTGTTGGAATGCCATGCTATGCTATTGCCAAAAGTAAAACCCTCATCAAGGAAGAACCTTGAATGTGCTGAGATCATTCTTTATAAGTACTTTCTATTTAAATATATCACAGAGGTGTAACAGACTGTAAAAGCCAAGCCCTGAACAAAAAAGGGCAAAGAGCTGAGAGTCCTTGGTTACTTTTTGTTGATTAAGTTTTCCTCTACTCATCAAGTCAGAGCGCCTTAGCCCTGTCAAACATCCACTCTGTTTATTTTTCAGCGAGCTCAGTTGGTGGAAAGGGCTTTGGTTTTTAAGCTGGCGTGGGTGGTTGGTGATTCTACCTCCATTCAGCTTAACCTTCAGGCTTGGCTTTTTTTCATCAAGTAGCCTATTTCCTTCTAGCAAAACTAAGAATACAATCATTCGTCCTTTTTTGGTCTTCTGTTTCTAAGTCTCCTCAGGCCTCCCACTCTTTTTCTTCTCCTCTTGCCTTTTTTAAGGGTTTTTGAAGTTTGACCTAGTTTTACTTTAAAAGTGAAAAACTCACCCCTAACTCACCCCTTATATTAAATGTAAGTCTGCTGATCAGAAAATGTCAAATCAGTAACTTGCTGGAATATAGAATTTCCTGCAACAAACTGCAAGGTTCACATTTCCTCTGTTTGTTTGCTGGAGCTGTGATTTAATGCGCTGGCTAAGAGCCAAGCTAAAAATTTTTTAACTGGCTGATTAAAAAAAGACAAAGATGGATATCTGCTTTATGACTTCTCCCCTTTATGTGAAGCTCATTTATTTTATGCTGTAGCTGGGTTGAAGGGCAGGAGTAATAAATGATTTAACGTGTTAATTTTTTTAAGTTGCTTTTTTGAGTGTTAGGATTTGGGTTAGGGTTAAGGTTGGGGTTATTCTCAGAAGGAGAATTGCACCTTAAAAATAAAGATGAAACAGATGACTAACTAACTAGCTAACTGATTACACAATATACAGTCCGTTGTATGATATTATTTTTACATGGTCTTACCTTCGTCAAAATCGCCATGAAGTACGGAAGCCAAGAAAGGCCATGTGAGCGCCCAGGTGGCACAGCGGGATATTCCTCTAGCACACCAGCGCCGAGATTCTGAACTCCTCGGTTCGAAACTCGGCGTTGCCACCGGTCGGCTGGGCGCCATCTAGCAGGCATAATTGGCAGTACCTGCAGCAGACACGATTCTGCTACGGCGGGATGACCGGACTATGGGGGTGGTGCCTTCAAACGCTGTGTAAGGAAACTGATTGGCAGATAGATAAGTATGTAAAGAAACAGATGAACTACAAAGTGCTACAATTCTACAAAAGTGGAGCTGATAAAATGGACAGTGAGTGTAGAAACAAGGAGGTGGTTTTAATGTTATGGCTGATCAGTGTATATTAAACATATTGAAGACACATTAATTTCTTGCAATACCTTTTTGTGAAACTAGCTCCATCCTAAAAAGCCTTAGATAACTTAGTTTTTAATGTGTTTGACACTGTGTTTTTGCTTTGTTAAAGGCTCCAGTGCTGTGGCTTGTGGCTCGAAGACGCTCAATCTGTCGTGTCCCAGAGGCCAGATCTGTCCAGGGTTGTGGAAAGTCAGTTCCCCCTAACGTCCCTGGACAACATAAAGTGCTGCCCCGGGAAGACTGACATGCTCACCCAGAAGAGGCCGAGTGACACTGTTGAAAATGGTTTGGGAGTCTTCAACAAGCCCCCAAGGACTCCTGCAGGGATCAAAAGCTCTGCCAGCATTAGGGACAAGATATCCCAATGGGAGGGCAAAACGGACAGTGCTGGAGCAAATGTACAACCAGGCATTCAGAAAGAGATGGAAAGTGCAAAGAAAAAGGATAATAAATCCACAGAGGTACAAAGAAGAGACAGTAAAAGAGTTTTCATTTGTGAAAGACAGGACATTGGCAAAGAGAATGGCAGCAAAAATGAAGATTTATGTAAAAGTTCTAAGACATGTACTAGAGAAGAAGACACAATACTGGACAAAAATCCAAGTGGAAAAACAACTGAGATTGTTCAGGACAAAAAGTCTGTTTTGACACACATAAAGAAACTTGAGCAGGCTATGAAGGAAACACCTACAAGGCCATCCTTGCCTGGTAATTACTTTTGCCCACCTTCAAAAGAGAAGCAGGAGGAAGCAGAGAAAAAGGCTGCAGAACCCATTTTTGGGACTTTGGATGTGGTAAGGACTGTGAGTCGGCGTGACCGAAACAGAGACCCTGAGAATGTGTACACTGAGCCAGGTGTACCCTCCATTAACCCTCTTCCAAAACCCCAGCGTACCTTTCAGCACCACACTCAAACAAACAGCCCTAGACCTCCTCACGGTTCAGCAAAGGGGAGACGGAATCTACCCCCTTTGCCCTCTGTACCACCTCCACCACTCCCCTCCTGCCCTCCACCTCCTGGAGTTTGTCAGAGGCCTTGGAGAGAAAGAGTCAGAGACAGTAACATCAGGTGGGAGTTTTATGTCTTGACTAATCACACTGATTCATCATTTACAGTTCAGGTTAAGCAATAACAGTTACTGTAGCTGCTGTGCTGATCATGCTATTTTCCCATTTTGCATACACAGTACCTTTCAGATTTTGGACTTCACCACTTCAAAACTGAAATTGTGTCTTTTTTTTTTTTTATTCTGTTAGATTTGGGTCATTTTCTGTTGCGTCATGCAACTTAATTTAAATGGCAAGTGACGTATTACGAACCTGATATTCTTTGTAAAGTTTCATCATACAAGTATTTATCAATTTTCTGCCCTAAACCCAGATACTGACTCCACCATGCTTTACAGTTGGGATGATGGCGTATTGGCGTGCATTGCACTTTGCTGTGCATTTTTGCCAAATGTGTTAACTTTTAATGTGTTATATGAAGACTTGGCTTGGCGATTGCTTGTGTTATTAGTTTAGACAAAATTTATAATATTCTAATGTCCATATATTTACAGATCACTTCTTGCAGCTGTAGGTGCAATGTAGACAAAACTGTGTTAGGATTAAAACAGACCTTATAGAATCTCAGATGGTTTGTGGAAGGGTTGTCTGTATATTTACATCAAATAGTTCTAGTTTACGTTGATACTATTAATGCTTAACTTACAGATGAGGTGACACATTACCCCGTCAAGTGCACAACTGCACGATATACACCGTTCAGCTATATCATTAAAACCACCTCCTTGTTTCTACACTCACTTTCCATTTTATCAGCTCTACTTACCATATAGAAGCACTTTGTAGTTCTACAATTACTGACTGTAGTCCATCTGTTTCTCTGCATGCTTTGTTAGCCCCCTTTCATGCTGTTCTTCAATGGTCAGGACTCTCCCAGGACCACCACAGAGCAGGTATTATTTGGGTGGTGGATCATAGTGTGTTGTGCTGGTATGAGTGGATCAGACACAGCAGCGCTGCTGGACTTTTTAAATACCATGTCCACTCACTGTCCACTCTAATAGACACTCCTACCTAGTTGGTCCACCTTGTAGATGTAAAGTCAGAGGCGATCACTCATCTATTGCTGCTGTTTGAGTTGGTCATCTTCTAGACCTTCATCAGTGGTCACAGGGCGTTGTTGGCAGGATATCTTTGGTTGGTGGACTATTCTCAGTCCAGCAGGGACAGTGAGGTGTTTAAAAACTCCATCAGTGCTGCTGTGTCTTATCCACTCATACCAGCACAACACACACTAACACACCACCACCATGTCAGAGTCACTGCATTGCTGAGAATGACCCACCACCCAAATACCTACTCTGTGGTGGTCCTGGGAGAGTCCTGACCATTGAAGAACAGCATGAAAGGGGGCTAACAAAGCATGTAGAGAAGCAGATGGACTACAGTCAGTAATTGTAGAACCACAAAGTGCTCCTATATGGTAAGTGGAGCTGATAAAATGGACAATGTGTGTAGAAACAAGGAGGTGGTTTTAATGTTATGTCTGATTGGTGTATCTAAACCTTTAACCTTAGTGATTTTAATAAAATAAATAAAGTATATTTTACATATTCTGCATAAATGTGAATGATGACACATTTCCACCTTATTACTGATTTCTATTGTGTTTTATGCTGATGTGGCAGGAAGTCATATGAGTTTGAGGATCTGTTGCAGTCTTCAGCTGAGGGCTGTCGAGTGGATTGGTACGCTCAGTCCAAGCTGGGCCTCACACGCACTTTATCTGAGGAGAATGTTTATGAAGACATCCTAGGTAAATAACTGCATTGTTAATCTTCTGGTGCAAGGCAGAAATACACCCTAAACAAGTCTACTATACTCATTCATACACTTACTCACTCAGGGGTAAAGTACAGCAACCAGTTCACCTTCTGCATGTTTTTGGGAGGTGGGTGGGGGGAAGAAACCAGAGTACCTGGAGAGAACATGGTAAAAAACGATGTTGACATGGCATGAAAATGCACTCACTATACCAGCTGCCTAGCAGTGCCAACCCAAGTAGACTTATACTGGGAATGAGTAGATTTCTGCTTTTGTTTTTGTTTTAAACATATCTTCAACATATTAAATACTGCAACTTGAAATCTGGAATAGAAAGACTCTTCAGCTACTCATTTTGACACATTTTGACATAAAGGGGCAGTCTGGTTTGTGTCTTGGAGGAGAAAATTTTATTGGAAATTGGAAGTTAGAATAGGAAAAATAAGTGTTATGGTATGAAAAGCTGTTAGATTCTGGTTGATAGTACTGCCTGAAATGCAACTATGGAGCAAAGCATGAAGAGCTGCATGTGCTTTTCGTGGCTGGGACTGAATGTCCCTGTCTCAAACTCTCCTCCCACTAGTTGTATCTGGTAAATGAATTGACATGGAAGATGGGCTTTTTGTCTTTAAAACACCCCTCTGTCTTTTTCCTCACATTTTCTTTGCAGTGTCCCCATCTCTCTAGGTTTATTTCTTTGCTCACTGCATGTCTGTGCAAATCATGATGTGTGTATAGTGGTAAAAGGTGCTGGTTGATTCCTTGGCAAACTATCAAACATCTGGAGTAAAGGAATATGAAGCAAAGCAAAAACATGACATCAGCTAGAAGCCAATCGTGGAAACAAGACCAGGCAAGCTTAGGTTTCCTTTACCACTATAGGCTGTGCAGCATTAATCATACAGATACTGAGGGTACTGGACTGAATACAACATATTTGAGATAGAGAAAGAGAACTGGTTGTTGTACTTAAATTTAAATGATCAAGTCAAATATATATAATGGCCATTACTTTTCGACTTTTTGATATGTATACTGTTGTGTTAAATCATTCACATGAAGTAGTAAGTAAAGCAATACCCTCCCCCAACAAACCAATAAACAAAATAATACTGCATTGTTATATGGGTGGCACAGAAGGTAGGGTTGGTACCTAACAGAGTCAACTTACTGTCTGTGTGATGTTTAGCATTATTTTATTAGGGGTTCATGACCAAATTCAGTAGCCGGGGGTGTCGTAAAGATTTTTTAAATAAATAAATTAAATCAAGAGACTTTTTAGATACATCAGCATCAATACGTCTTGTGTTCTAAAAGCTCTCTTATTCCACCTCTACATAAATCAGTGGTTTAGTACAGTCATGATTGCCTAATGTTATAATTTAGATAGGAACCACAGAACAGAGTTAATGTTATTTCCATTTTGAGTAAGACATACTGTTATTGAGTCTATAATAGGAAACTTTTCACAAAATCATCGCATATTCCAGATCGCTAAGATGGTATTTCATTTAAAGTAAAATAGAAACTACAACCCCAAATCAGAAAAAGTTGGGACAGCATGGAAAATGTCAATAATAAAAAAAAACAATTTGACTTTTATTTAATTGCAGACAGGATGAACCTGAGATATTTTATGTTTTGTCTGGTTAACTTCATTTCATTTATTAATAAACATCCATTCCTGCATTTTAGGCCTGCAACATTTCATTTCATTCCTTTTCACCACACTTAAAAGAGGTTTTGGCACTGAGGATAAGTGATTTAATGTTTCAGGTTTTATTTTGTCCCATTCTTCCTGCAAACACGACTTAAGATGTGCAACAGTATGGAGTCATCGTTGCCACATTTTTAGTTTCAAAATTCTCCACACATTTTCTATTGGGGACAGATCAGGACTGAAGGCAGGCCAGTCCAGTACCCGTACCCTCTTCTTCCACAGTCATGTCTTTGTAATGTGTGCAGCATGTGGTTTTGCATTGTCTTGTTGAAAAATACATGGACGTCCCTGGAAAAGATGACGTCTTGAAGGCAGCATATGTTGCTCTAAGATCTCAATGTACTTTTCTGTGTTAATGCTGCCATCACAGAAGTGTAAATGACCTTTGCCAAGGGCACTGAAACAGTCCCATACCATGACACACCCTGGCTTTTGGACTGCTGATAACAGTCTGGATGGTCCTTTTTGTCTTTGGTCCAAAGCACACAGCGTCCATTTTTTCCAAAAAAACATGGAATGCTGATTCATCTGACCACAATACACATTTCTACTGTGTGATGATCCATCCTAGATGCCTCTGAGCCCAGAGAAGTCGACACCGCTTTTGGACATGGTTAACATAAGGCTTCTTTTTTGCACAGTAAAGTTTTAAGTGGCATTTGTGCATGTAACTCTGTATTATAGTGCTTGACAAAGGTTTAACAAAGTAATCCCTTGCCCATGTGGTTATATCAGCTATTGTTGAGTGGTGGTTCTTGATGCAGTGCCATCTGAGGGATCGACGATCACAAGCGTACAGCTTAAGCTTGCGCCCTTGGCCTTTACGCCCTGAAATTCCTCCTGATTCCTTGAATCGTTTAATGATATTATGCACCGTAGAGGGAGAAATATGCAAATCCCTTCCAATCTTTCTTTGAAGTACATTGTTTTTAAACATTCCAATAATTTTTACACACATTTGTTGATAAACTGGAGATCCTCTGATCATCTTTGCTCATCAAAAGAGCCTTTCCTGGATGCTGCTTTTGTACCAAACCATGATTACAATCACCTGTTCACATCACCTGTTTGGAATCACATCATTATTTAGTGTTTTCATCTCATTACTAGCCCCATATTGCCCCCATCTCAACTTTTTTTGGAATGTGTTACAGGCCTGAAATGCAGGAATGGAGGTATATTAACTAATGAAATAAAGTAGACCAGACAAAACATGAAATATCTTGGGTTCAAACTGTCTGCAATCAAATAAAAGTCAAAGTAAATGTAAGGAACATTGCATTTTTTTTAATTTTTTTTTGCATTTTCCATACTGTCCCAACTTTTTCTGATTTGGGGTTGTACTAAAAAATTGTGAACAAATGTTTTAGTATGATGCCTGAGAATGGCTTGATTGGTTTCCAGTATAACCAACGAACCCACCAGGACCTCGTCCAAAGTTAGGCCATTACTAAATATGCATACATTAGTAAATTATTAATGCTTGTGTTGGTTCTCAACTACTTGTTGCACTTTTTAAACCAAATGTTGTAATGAAAAGTAATGACTCAACATTTTAAATAACATAAAATTTAAATAACATTTGTTCGCATTGTTTGCAGACCCTCCATCAAAAGAAAACCCATATGAAGACATAGAATTGGAAAGCCGCTGTACTGAAAACAAATGTCTTGTGGCCACGTCACCTTCACCAACTCCAGACACTCCAAATAAGGTATTCATGTATTCTATACATGTATTTAAGTCTTCTTCTTAAATGGAAAGCTGGGCTAAAAAGTAGTTAAACAGTAATGATGTTTAGATTATGTTAAACTGCTGTTCTTACTCTTCCTTTCCATGTTAGCAGCTAAATATTTAGCCTTAACTAGGAAAAATGCTAGTGCTAACTTTAAGTTTGTCTTAAGACATTCAAACCACATTCAAATGTCATTCATAATGGGCTATTAGTATGTCTCCTGATTAACTATGGCCTCTTTTTGTTGAATATTTCATAGTTGTGGGAAAGAACTATGCAAACTGTCCAAATGTTATATGGCGTTTACTGTGTTGTAGCTCAGTACAGCAGTTCTTCTGTTAATTATGTAAAGATGGGTGACATTAAAAGAAACTAAAATGTTTTAGTAAGTTGTTAGGCCACCACAAACAGCATAAACAGCTCCAAAGCCTCTGGGCAATGAGTGGAAAGTTCTTTGCAACTGTGTAACTGTTCATTAGCATGGGCAGTCTGACTGCCATAAACAGGAGGGTTTGATGCACTATGTTTGATGCACTATGTGCTGTTACATACACTGATCAGCCATAACATTAAAACCACGTCCTTGTTTCTACACTCACTGTCCATTTTATCAGCTCCACTTACTGTATAGAAGCATTTTGTAGTTCCACAATTACTGAACTTTTTTTTAACCTGCTTTCTTTAATGGTCGGGACCACCACAGAGTAGGTATTATTTAGGTGGTGGATGATTCTCATTGCCATCAGCATTGCTGTGTCTGATCCACTCATACCAGCACAACACACACTAACACACCACCACCATGTCAGTGTCACTGCAGTGCTGAGAATGATTCACCACCCAAATAATACCTACTCTGTGGTGGTCCTGGAAGAGTTCTGACCATTGAAGAACAGCATGAAAGGGGGCTAACAAAGCATGCAGAGAAACAGATGGATTACAGTCAGTAATTGTAGAGTGGAGCTGATAAAATGTATTCACCTCAGAATAATTAATCAGAATTAATTTTTTACACAGTTGAGCCACAGTAGCTCTTCTGTTGGTCCATACCATTCACCACAGCCTTCATGTCCTTTGAATAGGTATTTAGCTTCATTAAACCCTATTTATTGTGGTATTGTCCACATTTAAATGCAGGTGTCACTTTATTTGGTTTTCTGTTAAAGCTCCAGCCAGTTAAACAGTCTTTGTGACTGAAGCTTCTGCCATCTATGTGCAATAAACCCTGAAAGTTCCTTAGATGTTTCATTATGTACTGTCTTATTGATCCAAAATGTAGTTTATATGAGCCTTTTTTACATGCCAGAGTGTGGTAGAAAGGTAACTCTTAAAATGTATCATGCGATACACCTGTCTGGCATCTGCACTCATGATGCTTCACTACCTATTCATTTATGTTTTATTTTCTTTTATTTGTTACCCATCTGCAGGTGTATTAGAATCAATGGGATAAAACTTCAGTAAAAACTCCTTTATAGTATATTAACCTTTAATTAACTCTCTTGTCAACTCCCATTGAAACCAGCTCTCCTCCAAGCATGGCTTCTTTAGGCAGAATTCAGAACGTCGCAGCTTCAAGTTATTAGAGCTGCGAAAGGTAAACAGAGATGCTGGTACAGCTACACCTTCAAAGATAAGCCCACCGTCCACCCCCAGCAGTCCTGACGATACACCCTGCCTCTCAGGAGACCCTTACAACCGAAGACGAAGGAAAATTCCTAAGGTACTGTCAACAAAGCTAGTTCTGCATTGTTACTAAAACACTACATGTGGAGTAGTGAGTAAAGTGTAAGCCTTAGGGTAAGATTTAGGGTAAATTGTAAAAAAAAAAAAGGTTTACCGTAGTGCTTTTTGCTTAAACTGTTATCAGACCTTTGTAAAATAAATAGATAAAAAATTCTGCCTGATAAAGAAAAGCTGTTTTTGTTTCCAACAGATGGTGCTGAAGATAAATGGTATCTTTGAGGCCCGCCGGGGAAAAAAGAGAATGAAGCGGGTCTCTCAGTCGGCTGAATCCAGCTCAGGAAGAGGTGTGTGGGATTCCTTACCAATCTTACATATTCGCAAAAATTCCAGTGAATAATACTGAGTTACATAGACAGTAATGGGATCTTTAGTGCTATTTTTTTTTTTTTTTACAGTTGTTCTGAGAAACAACAAGAAGCCTCTGCATTAATCACATTCTCACTACTTCAGCTGCACATGTGTGTCCAATTAGTTTTACTGGCATGCTTGCATTCTTCATTTACTTCATTCTATCTGTCTCCTTTTTCTCAGAATGGGGTAAATTCTAAGAATTATGCTATTTTGAGGGACATGTCCTGTATGGCCAAAAGTATGTGGACACCATATTAAATGATTGAGTTCACATATTTTAGCCACACCCATTGCTAATAGGTGTATACAATCAGTTATAATAAATAAATTACATGCATCCAACTTTGTAGCAAACAATTGAGAAAGTCCATTATGACTGAAGCCCTGTGCACAAAGTAAGATCTATAAAGACATGGTTTAGTGTGGTGATACTTCAGTGGTTGGCACAGAAACTTTGTGAACACTGACTTCTGGGTACACACATCTTGTCCAGCATTAGTGCCTGACCTCTCAAATGCCCTTTTGGCTGAATTGGCACATATTCTCCAAAAGTTTGTGAGGGAGCCTTTCTACAACAATGCAGGCTATTATAGCTGGAAAGGGAAAAAAGAGGTCTATTATATACTAATGCCTATAGTTTTGGAACAAAGTAATGATCAAGTATTCACAATAATTTGATCACGTAGTGTAGGTCTGTCATAATCAAAGTACCTGCATGTAATGAGTTTAATCTTGACATATTGCTTTTTTCCTATGGGTGCAGTGACAGATGAGAACAGTGAATCTGAGAGCGACACAGAAGAAAAGCTGAAAGGTGAGTGTAGACAATTTGAGGTGTATATGGTCAAGGCCCAAAATGGATTAATAACTCTGACCAAGATAAAGCAGTGGTAAAACTTAGTTTTTTACACCACTTTTTGGGTGTCTAAATAGCTCACAGTCAGAGACTGGTCTCAGTGCAGTCTATGCTGAAGCAGACGGGACGGTACCGGACGCTCGAGAAAGACCTGATGGACCTACAAGAAAGAAAGCTCTTTGAGTATTTTATAGTGGTGGCACTTCATAAAACCAAAGCTGGGGCACCCTACCTGCCTGAGGTCACCCAGCAGTTCCCACTTAAGGTAGTCTTTAGATTTATTTTATTATTTGAGTTATGTCATTTAACCCTGAGCTGATTTTGAAGAACCTGCTGCCACATATTTTGAGTGTTAAATGTCTCATTCTTTGAATGTAGCTGGAGAGGAGCTTCAAGTTTATGCGGGAGGCTGAGGACCAGTTGAAGGTCATCCCACAGTTCTGTTTTCCTGATGCCAAAGACTGGGCCCCTGTGGACAACTTCCCCAGGTAATTACTCACATACTGTGCTACCTAACACTACTTATGTTATTATGTTATTAATCAAAATAAGATAATTACAAGATTTAAAAAAAAATGATTGTCACTTCAGTAGAAGCATAGTAATCTGGTTATGATATGCTGGAAGCACTTAATCAGATCTATATTGTATTTTTACATTTGTTTATGTGTGAATTAAATAATAGGTAACACTTTTGTGCTTTACAGCTTCATGGACCCAGGTCCAGTTTACACATCTGTGTACATTCTTTTTGTTTCTCCTTGGGTTTTCTTTGGGTACTCCTGTGTCCTTACAGCTCCAAAAGCAGTTTAGTAGTTTAATTACATGTGAAGTGAGTGGGTGCGTGATGCCCTGACAGGATTGCTGCCCTGCCCTTTTTTTGTCATTAGATGTGATTACTGAGAATGAATGTATGTGTACATTATTAATAGTGTCACCACTATATTGACTTAACAGCAAAATGTTGGCATTACAAAGTGCAATGACTTATAAAGGAATGACTTATATAGGAATATAAACAGTACAGTATGTATTACAGTGGGGGAAATAAGTATTTGATCCCCTGCTGATTTTGTAAGTTTACCCCCTTACAAAGACTTGAACAGTCTATAATTTTTATGGAAGGTTTATTTTAACAGAGAGAGACAGAATATCAACAAAAAATCCAGGAAAAAAACATTAAATAAAAGTTATAAATTAATTTGTATTTAATTAAGGGAAATAAGTATTTGATCCCCTACCAACCAGCAAGAATTCTGACCCCCACAGGCCGGTTATGTGCCCATGAGGCACACAAATTAGTCCTGTCCCTGTATAAAAGACTCCTGTCACAGAATCGGTTTCTTCCGTTCAAATCTCTCGACCACCATGGGCAAGACCAAAGAGCTATCAAAGGACGTCAGGGACAAGATTGTAGACCTGCACAAGGCTGGAATGGGCTACAAGACCATCAGCAAGAAGCTTGGTGAGAAAGAGACCACTGTTGGCACGATAATTCGAAAATGGAAGAAATACAAGATCACAGTCAATCACCCTCACTCTGGAGCTCCATGCAAGATCTCACCTGGTGGGGTAAGAATGATTCTGAGAAAGGTGAGGTCAGTCCAGAATTACACGGGAGGAGCTTGTCAATGATCTCAAGGGAGCTGGGAGCACAGTCACCAAGAAAACCATTAGTAACACACTTTGCCGTAATGGATTGAGATCCTGCAGTGCCCGCAAAGTCCCTCTGCTCAAGAAGGCTCATGTACAGGCCCGTCTGAAGTTTGCCAATGAACACCTGAATGATTCAGAGAAAGCTTGGGAGAATGTGATATGGTCAGATGAGACCAAAATTGAGCTCTTTGGCATCAACTCCACTCGCCGTGTTTGGAGGCAGAGAAATGCCCGGTGGGGGTGGTGTTCTTGGGGTCATATCCAGCATTTCTCTGCTCCCAGCTCCCTTGAGATCATTGACAAGCTCCTCCCGTGTAATTCTGGACTGACCTCACCTTTCTCAGAATCATTCTTACCCCACGAGGCGAGATCTTGCATGGAGCTCCAGAGTGAGGGTGATTGACTGTGATCTTGTATTTCTTCCATTTTCGAATTATTGCACCAACAGTGGTCTCTTTCTCACCAAGCTTCTTGCTGATGGTCTTGTAGCCCATTCCAGCCTTGTGCATGTCTACAATCTTGTCCCTGACGTCCTTTGATAGCTCTTTGGTCTTGCCCATGGTGGTCGAGAGATTTGAACGGAAGAAACTGATTCTGTGACAGGTGTCTTTTATACAGGGACAGGACTAATTTGTGTGCCTCATGGGCACATAACCGGTCTGTGGGGGTCAGAATTCTTGCTGGTTGGTAGGGGATCAAATACTTATTTCCCTTAATTAAATACAAATTAATTTATAACTTTTATTTAATGTTTTTTTTCTGGATTTTTTGTTGATATTCTGTCTCTCTCTGTTAAAATAAACCTTCCATAAAAATTATAGACTGTTCAAGTCTTTGTAAGGGGGTAAACTTACAAAATCAGCAGGGGATCAAATACTTATTTCCCCCACTGTATGTTACTAAAACATGTATGCAGATGTTTTCTCACAAACATTTATCAAAAAGTCACCTACACCTGATGTTTTGGCATTTTAAAGTTTTTTCTATGTATGTAAACTTATCGTTCATGTAATTTCATTTAAATTTCTTTAGTGAAACCTTCTCGTTTGTCCTGACGGGAGAGGATGGAAGCAGAAGGTTTGGCTACTGTCGGCGTTTACTGGTAAGGTGTTTCATTTTTTTTATTATGGGGTGGACAGATACATAAAATGGCTAATAGTATGTCTACTGTGTAAAAAAGCGAGGTCTATAACAACACTGTTTGATAAGTTTGGCCTGGATGAACTGCAGTAGCCAGCTCAGAGCCCTACTGAACACCTTTGGAATAAATTGGAAAATTGACCCCAATCCAGGCCTTTAGGGAAAGAGGCTTTCATGTTAATAGAACCGTCCCATGTTTTGGCATGGTTGTCCAAAAACCTAATGGTCAGGTGTCCACATACACATACTTGGACAGATAGTGTGTTATTGTTTAGACAAGGTTGTTGCTACTAGTCAGAACTTCGTATGTGTATCTGTTTTTTGCATGAGATGTTTGCAGTAATTTACATTTTGAGACAGCAGCCTGTTATGTGTGGATGGAGAACAAAGTAGATTGAAGCATTTATGTGTTATACACAGCCCAGTGGAAAGGGAAGGCGTCTGCCTGAAGTCTACTGCATAGTTAGCCGACTGGGCTGTTTCGACCTCTTCTCAAAGGCATGTCCTCACATCTTACACTTTACTCTTCTGCTTTATTAGACTCTACTAAGGTCTAATAAAGTATTTTTGCAAAGCTAGCATACACACTAAAGCCCATGTGGTTTTATGATCATCTTTGTTTTAGATACTGGATGAGGTAGAGAAGAGAAGGGCCATATCCCCTGCTCTGGTACAGCCCTTCATGAGGGGCATCATGGAGGCTCCATTCCCAGCTCCAGGCAGAACTATTACTGTGAAGAACTTCCTGCCAGGTTCAGGCACTGAGGTTTGTTCAGTCACAACCTGTTTTAATGACAATGATCATGTTGTGTATAAATACAACATACTGCTCTGAGGTTAAAATGTAAAGTACATGCTATTAGTAGTATAGTTACATCAGGGGTATATTATAAAAGCTGCATGGCCTATCATGACCCTTAAACCTTTAATTGTACAGACAGCTTTAACAGAGACAGAAAGTTAGAAATGCTAATTACATATTATATCACTCACTCACTTCAGGGTCGTGGGGGGAGGTGGGGTGCTTGAGCCTATCCCAGCTTTTCAATGGGCGCAGGGCACACAGTAACACCCTGAACAAGGTGCCAGTCCATCGCAGGGCAGACACACATACACACACACACACACTCATACACACCTATAGGGCAATTCACCTCACTTGGATGTTTTTAGACTGTGGGGGGAAATCAGAGCTCCCGGAGGAAACCCACACAGACACGGAGAGAACATGCAAACTCCGCACAGAAAGGACCCAAACCGGCCCTTCTGAGGTTCGAACCCAGGACCTTCTTGCTGTGAGGCGACAGTGCTACCCATATATACCAATATTATATCAGCAATAGTGAAAATACACATAAAAACACACACATACACATTCGCACACACACATACACAATTTTAGTAGCTCCAGTTGACCTGACTGCATGTCTTTAGACGTGTGGGAGGGAACCGGAGCACCCGTAGGAAACCATCATGGACACAAGAAGAACATGCAAACTCCACACAGAAAGGAATCAAACCCAGGCTTTTTTTGCTGTAAGGCGACGGCGCTACCCGCTCTAAACCACTGACAATAATTACAGTTAATTTTTATACGCAGTTACTTTCCAGTCATTATAAAATATATAAAAAATACAAAAAAATTATTAAAAAAAACTACAAGCCACTGATTACAGCAGAGGCTCTGCACTGCTCTATTAAACACAAATGTACAGCAAGTATATAGAAGTGTGTTATTAAACCTATAAGGATTTGCATCATGTCTTGTCATAGAATTCATACCTCTTTGGACTGTCACACATTTAGCACCTCTATTTTTTACATCTCATGCTGTTAATTACTATTCAGCAAAGTCAAACAAGTCATGAATTTAATGCTTTTAGACATAAATTTGATTCAGATTTATTGGGTGTAGGTTGAATGTGTCAGTTCATTCCTCTGTCTCTTTCTCTCGCTTTTTTTAGGTTATAGAGTTGTGTCGTCCCTCAGACTCGCGGCTGGAGCATGTGGATTTTGAGTGCCTCTTCTCCTCTTTGAATTTGCGTCCCCTCTTAAAAGTCTTTGCCTCCTTGCTTCTGGAGCGAAGGGTCATCTTTACAGCTGACAAGCTCAGGTATAACAGGGGATTCGGGATTGCGCTTTGTTTTTGAGGAGGCACAAATGCACAGGGAAAAAATCAGGGATATATAAAACGTTGGGCTGATGGTGGATACTCATACACATGTTGAATGCAGCAGATTGTGGCAGCATACAGACCTAAGTGACTGTGTTAGGGCCAATTTAATATGATTAAACAACAAGCGGCTCTGAAACAGCAAAGGGTGCTTATGGCCTACTGAAGGGCAAGCCAAGAACCACCAGTAGGTTGTTGGTTGATCAAGACTTATTGATGACAGAGGAAATGAAGGCTACAGCATGTGGTACACCAACAGAAGAGCTACTGTGGCTCAAACTGCAGATCATTTGAAAACTGGTGATGAGGTGAATGTGCCACACAGTGCATCAAATCCTTCTGTGTAAAGTCAAAGTTCCCACGTAACTCCTGTCCAGTGCTGAAAGCACCTACAATGGACACACAGGCATCAGAACTGCACATCAGAGCAAAGAAAGAAGGTTGACTGGTCTGACAATTCTGTTTTCCCTAAGATCATGTGAATGGCCAGGCACATAAGGGAGCAGGATGCACAGTAAGACAGTCCACCCTGCAACCCTGAAGGATGATGTCCTTGTACCAGATACCACAGGACTCCCTTCAAATGTCTTGTGGAGTCCATGTTCTGCAAGTTCTTTCTATTTGGTAAAGAATTTAGTTCTTACAAATAACATACAGCATCCGTGTGTGCAAGTACTTAGTAAAGGAGACAAAAAGAAATATGTGACATTAGAAACGGAGAAAATGTGTGGTCTATGGAAGCATTTGTCATAGTTAAGGCGCAGATATGGAAAAAATGCTGTAGTGTTACAGTGTTGCCATGGAAATGAAATAAAGAAGCTTTTTTCGTTGGAAAAGGCTTTTTGGGGCCAGCGCTTGGCAAAACAGATGAATTATAAGATGAATTATAATGAGTACATTTTGAGGGACTCTACACACAATATCCTCTCCCATTTTTGACAAGAATTTTGCAATATAGTTGCTGCAATATAAACTGATATGTAATTTCTCTAGAGTTCTCTAGGATGACACGCTATTGCTCAGAAATGAGTGGAAAATTGGCGACTTCAACTCAGCTGGATTAAACATAAGTAAAAACAGACTTAGTCACAGCTGTATGAGATTTACATGGTGCTCTAGTCAGTTATTTGCCCACCATGATGACAAGTAGTTAATGACAGTCTAATACAGATTATTTTAGTGGGTGGCATCCTTGTCTGTGTGTTTCCACATAGGCTCTGAACCACCACGGCCCTAATCAGGATAAGGTGATTAGGAGAGATAGATGAATTACCATATTTTTTATGCAGAGTAATATCATTGCAGTCTTTGTACTACAGTTCATTTAATAGTTTGTATGCATTGCTGCTTGTGGGTACAGTTGCACAGGTGTTAGTGTGGTGCTAAATACCTCTGGGTTCCAACTTCCAACTCCAGTCACTCACTGTTTGTGATGAATTTGGCATGCAATCTAAGTTTCCCCGAACTTGCCGATTTCCTCCCATGTCCAAACCATGCAGAACTTGGACTGGCTGAAGATTTTTTCATGCCAATACATAACAGGGTAACATAACAGGGTAACACTCTTACTCATGCACTTAATCACTCACACATAGGGGTAATGCAGAGCACTGTTCTGCATGTGAAACCATAGTACCCAAGAAAACAAACCCAAGTAGCTCACATACAGTAAGCTAGGCATAGATTCAACCTTGGTTCTCAGGACCTACACGATATTGCCAAAAGTATTCGCTCGTCTACCTTCACACGCTTTGTGCACTGGTGCGCAGTCATGTTGGAACCGGAAGGAGCCATCCCCAAACTGTTCCCACAAAGTTGGGAGCATGAAATTGTCCAAAATCTCTTGGTATGCTGAAGCATTAAGAGTTCCTTTCACTGGAACTAAGGGGACGAGCCCAACTCCTGAAAAACCACCCCACACCATAATCCCCCCTCCACCAAACTTTACACTTGGCACAATGCAGTCAGACAAGTACCGTTCTCCTGGCAACCGCCAAACCCAGACTCGTCCATCGGATTGCCAGATGGAGAAGCGTGATTCATCAATCCAGAGAACACGTCTCCACTGCTCTAGAGTCCAGTGGCGGCGTGCTTTACACCACTGCATCCGACGCTTTGCATTGCGCTTGGTGATGTAAGGCTTGGATGCTGCTACTCGGCCATGGAAACCCATTCCATGAAGCTGTCTATGCACTGTTCTTGAGCTAATCTGAAGGCCACATGAAGTTTGGAGGTCTGTAGCGATTGACTCTGCAGAAAGTTGGCGACCTCTGCGCACTATGCGCCTCAGCATCCGCTGACCCTGCTCTGTCATTTTACGTGGCCTACCACTTTGTGGCTGAGTTGCTGTCATTCCCATTTGCTTCCACTTGTTATAATACCACTGGTAGTCGACTGTGGAATATGTAGTAGTGAGGAAATATCACGACTGGACTTGTTGCACAGGTGGCATCCTATCACGGTACCACGCTGGAATTCACTGAGCTCCTGAGAGCGACCCATTCTTTCACAAATGTTTGTAGAAGCAGTCTGCATGCCTAGGTGCTTGGTTTTATACACCTGTGGCCATAGAAAAGTGATTGGAACACCTTATCCATGAACACCTCATCCATGATTTGGATGGGTGAGTGAATACTTTTGGCAACATAGTGTATATTTCTGGGTGGCACCGACTTGACCATCGTTGCACCAAAGTGCCCCATGTATACACTATACAGCTTAAAGTATGTAGACACCCCATCTAATTATTGGGTTCAGATGTTTTAGCTATATTAATTTTGTAGGAAATTCAATTTTATAAAAAAAAAAAAAAGTATGCTTCCAACATTTTGGGAAGGTGCTTTCCTCTTTCAGCAAGACTGCCCCCCTGTGTACGAAGCAAGTTCCATAAAGACACTCTTTGTTTGACAAATTGGTGTGTAGGGACTTTAAAGTAGCCTCTAGCTAGGACTTTCTGTCCAATATCAGTGTCTGACCTCTTGGCTGAATGCTCTTTGGCTGAATAGGCAAAGGTTTCCACACACACTCCAACTTTTTGTGGAAAATCAGCCCAGAAAGTGGATGTTTTTACTGGCTTAGTCATTAGTGGATGGCTTCCACAAAAAGAGGAAGGTGGGAATGATGGGGCTCGTGTTGACATACCTATGGCCATATAGTGTAGCAAATATGCACATCTAACAATGTCAATATGATATTCATATTATATGTAGTAGCTCGGTAAACATGTTAGTAATTAAATTTGACACTAGTGATATACCAGTGCTATACGTCATATTTAAACGTAGCCAAGGAAACTTTTGGAAATACTTTACCTTGCTGCCCCCATGTGGTCACATTTTTCAAGCACAGATAGTGATATTTTTATACAATAACTGAACAGAACAAGAAATAAGAATTCTAGCAAAAATAAATCATGTAAATATGAGGTAACCAGTAAGTGAAATTGTTGTGAAATTGAGGTGAAACATACAGTGTACTTGTCAAGGCCTTAAAATGTAATCACACAGAACTTTTTGTTTGTTTTTGCTTATTAAAAGACACCCATTTCCATTGTTCAATGTGGGGGAGGGCATTTTAAAACACTATAAAATTCATTGTAATTAAAACATTATCACATGTAAACAACCCAAACCCAAACACCACCTGGCAACCCTACATCCAATGTAACACTATTAATGGTGCTTTTTTTTTTTTATCAAGAAAAGAAATCAATTAATTAAATTGTCATTTTTTATTCACATAAAGCCAATTAAAAATTAGGAAAGATTTTTCTTTTCTGGTTCTGAAGCCCTTTTTATAAAGTGATGCGACCATTTAAGATGTTTTCAATGGCAGTGTTTCCTAACAGTGCACTGCCCTGAGGAGATCTCAGTACATCTCATCCAGTATATAATGTGGCTTTAACAATAGGTCATAAGCAAAGAGGTGTATTTGGAGTAGGGTGTTGGTGGGGTGCTTCAGAACTGAGGATGTCATATAAGAATGCTAAATGAATGCTGAATGATGTAAGTTGAATTGAATAAGCTTTTTTCTGTGTGTCTGCAGCACATTATCTCAGTGTTGTCATGCTGTGGTGGCTTTGCTGTATCCCTTCACATGGCAGCACACTTACATCCCGGTGTTGCCCCCCTCCATGATGGACATTGTTTGCACTCCAACTCCTTTTATTGTTGGGCTGCTGTCCAGCTCTCTTCCTCGACTCAAGGAGCTCCCTCTAGAGGAGGTAAAATATATATTTTTCCATCCTGTAGGTCTTGAGATGTAAATTCAACTAAATTCTTCTAACCAACAGCCAACAATTTTAGTCTGTGGTTAACTGTTAGCTGTCAAGCCCATAATGGCTTACCAAAATATTCATCACATCACTGTGGTGTGTGAGCAAGGGTTTAGACTATCAAAAAAACTTACAGCATGACAAAGCAGATTTGTAATAATTTACCACTATTAGATCAAGTTAACATGAACCCAGAGTCCTCTTCCATCTACTGAAAAAATCCTCCAGCCTAGTTTAAAATCCTGCAAAAGTTAAGCATAAAAATTAAGCAATAAATGAGCAAATGTTATTACATAAACAAAATAGTTTCTTACACAAAATGCAAATTCTGTTTATAAATAATCACATCATCACCCAAGCTCTGTGTGTCATACACTGCTCCTGTGTCGCCAAAACGGGCAGGACTCGTTATAAGGTTAGTGATAACAAAGCCCACCCATTTAGAGGGAAGATATGATTGGTCAATTTGACTGTCATTTTAAACTGACCTCTCATTGAATTACTTATGTAATTCCCCTTTGTAAATTCGTAGCAGGACCACCAATCATTACTTAATAGGCAACTTAATTCTCATAGGGAGAATTAATTAAATTATTTAACTTAACTCTTCAGATTTTAGTACAAATTGAATAAGCAGTATGAAGGATTTATTTGCTTAAATCTGTATTGTTTAAAAGTTGTTTGTCAAATTTTGAGAAAATAAATTAAAATTAGAACTGCTCATTTTTGAAATATTATTTTTAGAATATCTTGGGCCTAGAGAGTCATGACCAGAATGCATATTTTAAACATAAATATTTGGTAATAGTTTGTTTCAAGATTTTTGTAGTGCTGAATATTGACTAAATACAAATTCTGTTTAAGGAAAAGTTGGGACATTTTTTAAAAGTATTCAGACAAAAAGAACTAACCAGACTGTTATCCATGAAGGGTGCAAAAGCCAGCATTTGTCATGGTATGGGTCTGCATATGTGTAAAGATAGCATTAATGTAGTGTCATATATTGGGATTTCAGAAAGACATTTGCTGTTATCCGCAGTCCTGTCTCTTGTTGAAAATGTATGGTGTATCATACGAAGAATAATCCTAAACGATGACCCATGGAATGTTAAGCAGCTAAAATCTTGTATTAAGCAAGAATGAACAAAATTTCCACTTGTAAAATTGCAACAGTTAGGATCCTTGGTTTTCAGTAAAATAGTGTATTTAATAGGTCATGTAACACAGTGGTAAACATGCCTCTGTCCCATCTTTTTTGAACTCTAACTTACATGCCACTGATTTATGATATCCTGTCTGTGGTTAACTGTTAGCTGTCAAGCCCATAATGGCTTACCAAAATATTCATCACATCACTGTGGTGTGTGAGCAAGGGTTTAGACTATCAAAAAAACTTACAGCATGACAAAGCAGATTTGTAATAATTTACCACTATTAGATCAAGTTAACATGAACCCAGAGTCCTCTTCCATCTACTGAAAAAATCCTCCAGCCTAGTTTAAAATCCTGCAAAAGTTAAGCATAAAAATTAAGCAATAAATGAGCAAATGTTATTACATAAACAAAATAGTTTCTTACACAAAATGCAAATTCTGTTTATAAATAATCACATCATCACCCAAGCTCTGTGTGTCATACACTGCTCCTGTGTCGCCAAAACGGGCAGGACTCGTTATAAGGTTAGTGATAACAAAGCCCACCCATTTAGAGGGAAGATATGATTGGTCAATTTGACTGTCATTTTAAACTGACCTCTCATTGAATTACTTATGTAATTCCCCTTTGTAAATTCGTAGCAGGACCACCAATCATTACTTAATAGGCAACTTAATTCTCATAGGGAGAATTAATTAAATTATTTAACTTAACTCTTCAGATTTTAGTACAAATTGAATAAGCA
This sequence comes from Trichomycterus rosablanca, assembly GCF_030014385.1. Lineage (NCBI taxonomy): Eukaryota > Metazoa > Chordata > Actinopteri > Siluriformes > Trichomycteridae > Trichomycterus > Trichomycterus rosablanca. Next base: position 43,596,748 of record NC_085988.1, on the reverse strand, counting down.
GTATGAAGGATTTATTTGCTTAAATCTGTATTGTTTAAAAGTTGTTTGTCAAATTTTGAGAAAATAAATTAAAATTAGAACTGCTCATTTTTGAAATATTATTTTTAGAATATCTTATCTATATTGGGATTTCAGAAAGACATTTGCTGTTATCCGCAGTCCTGTCTCTTGTTGAAAATGTATGGTGTATCATACAAAGAATAATCCTAAACGATGACCCATGGAATGTTAAGCAGCTAAAATCTTGTATTAAGCAAGAATGAACAAAATTTCCACTTGTAAAATTGCAACAGTTAGGATCCTTGGTTTTCAGTAAAATAGTGTATTTAATAGGTCATGTAACACAGTGGTAAACATGCCTCTGTCCCATCTTTTTTGAACTCTAACTTACATGCCACTGATTTATGATATCCTCACAAGCTCCAAACAAAATTGAAATGACACAGCTTTTCTGCAGTGACAGATTTGTTCTTGGCATTAAAGCACAATCAATTTAATATGAAGAATCTACAAGTTTAGCAGTGTACAGGCATTGGGGCTGGAGTTTCTCTTTATTCTCTTCATTCATATAAATCTTTCACCCTTGTACAGGCATTAGATGTTATACAATACTTTATTAAATGTTCCATAAAGGAATAAGAAAGATAAAGGTTTATATTCAGGAGGATAGAGTGAGAGGTATACTTTATTCTGTTATTGTGCACATCTGAAGGAATAAGTCACTTAATTAAAGCTGTTAAAATCAGAATTTATTCTTAAATTATTCCTACATTTTGGCTTAGTTTGTGCTGGCTATGTGCTCAAAAATGAGATTTCTTTCAGTTACCAAGGTCTGCTGTGAATTGTTTAAGGTAACAGTGTTTAAAGGAATCACTGCATTTTATTAAAAAATAAATCATATATTTCTGCTTACTATTGTAGACCTATAATAGAGGAAAGGAAGTGGCAGCCCAAATTTATTTAATTATAGTATATGAGGGCAAGTGTTTGCAATGGAAATAAGTCCAAAGGTTCATATGGTTCTAATATTTTTTATAAGCTTTTCCTGTTCAGATGGGCTCTATCAGTTGCCCCTGAACTCTGACCGTCTTCCTCAGCTGAACAATAGATGTGTAGAGACAGAACTGAGACTGGTACACTCACAGGAAATTACATCATCCTCTCCTCTGTTCTCTTTCAGGTTCTGGTGGTGGACCTTGGCAATAGTCGTTTCCTACGACAGGTAGATGTTTTATTTTTCTCTAAAAGCAATTTTATGAACCCTGTTTCACTGTCTCAGATATATTGTGGAGAAGCAAAAAGTGTCTTGACATACATCATACCAGTTGTCTCTTTAAAAATATTCTACATTCTAAATATTCAACATGGTTAAAAGATTGTGTTTTAGTGGATGTTGCCATTAACTGGAAGCATTTAATTCATTTTTGTTAAGGTGTACATACTTTTGGCCACATTTATCACAAAAGTGAGTACACCCCTCACATTTCTGCAGATATTTAAGTATATCTTTTCATGGGACAACACTGACAAAATGACACTTTGACACAATGAAAAGTAGTCTGTGTGCAGCTTATATAACAGTGTAAATTTATTCTTCCCTCAAAATAACTCGATATACAGCCATTAATGTCTAAACCACCGGCAACAAAAGTGAGTACACCCCTTAGTGAAAGTTCCTAAAGTGTCAATATTTTGTGTGGCCACCATTATTTCCCAGAACTGCCTTAACTCTCCTGGGCATGGAGTTTACCAGAGCTTCACAGGTTGCCACTGGAATGCTTTTCCACTCCTCCATGACGACATCACGGAGCTGGCGGATATTCGAGACTTTGCGCTCCTCCACCTTCCGCTTGAGGATGCCCCAAAGATGTTCTATTGGGTTTAGGTCTGGAGACATGCTTGGCCAGTCCATCACCTTTACCCTCAGCCTCTTCAATAAAGCAGTGGTCGTCTTAGAGGTGTGTTTGGGGTCATTATCATGCTGGAACACTGCCCTGCGACCCAGTTTCCGGAGGGAGGGGATCATGCTCTGCTTCAGTATTTCACAGTACATATTGGAGTTCATGTGTCCCTCAATGAAATGTAACTCCCCAACACCTGCTGCACTCATGCAGCCCCAGACCATGGCATTCCCACCACCATGCTTGACTGTAGGCATGACACACTTATCTTTGTACTCCTCACCTGATTGCCGACACACATGCTTGAGACCATCTGAACCAAACAAATTAATCTTGGTCTCATCAGACCATAGGACATGGTTCCAGTAATCCATGTCCTTTGTTGACATGTCTTCAGCAAACTGTTTGCGGCCTTTCTTGTGTAGAGACTTCAGAAGAGGCTTCCTTCTGGGGTGACAGCCATGCAGACCAATTTGATGTAGTGTGCGGCGTATGGTCTGAGCACTGACAGGCTGACCCCCCACCTTTTCAATCTCTGCAGCAATGCTGACAGCACTCCTGCGCCTATCTTTCAAAGACAGCAGTTGGATGTGACGCTGAGCACGTGCACTCAGCTTCTTTGGACGACCAACGCGAGGTCTGTTCTGAGTGGACCCTGCTCTTTTAAAACGCTGGATGATCTTGGCCACTGTGCTGCAGCTCAGTTTCAGGGTGTTGGCAATCTTCTTGTAGCCTTGACCATCTTCATGTAGCGCAACAATTCGTCTTTTAAGATCCTCAGAGAGTTCTTTGCCATGAGGTGCCATGTTGGAACTTTCAGTGACCAGTATGAGAGAGTGTGAGAGCTGTACTACTAAATTGAACACACCTGCTCCCTATGCACACCTGAGACCTAGTAACACTAACAAATCACATGACATTTTGGAGGGAAAATGACAAGCAGTGCTCAATTTGGACATTTAGGGGTGTAGTCTCTTAGGGGTGTACTCACTTTTGTTGCCGGTGGTTTAGACATTAATGGCTGTATATTGAGTTATTTTGAGGGAAGAATAAATTTACACTGTTATATAAGCTGCACACAGACTACTTTTCATTGTGTCAAAGTGTCATTTTGTCAGTGTTGTCCCATGAAAAGATATACTTAAATATCTGCAGAAATGTGAGGGGTGTACTCACTTTTGTGATACACTGTATATGTATGGTATATACTGTATGTATATATCAGGGAGTTATTTAAGTATATGTCTGTTAACAATTTCGAAAACACGTATGGTTCCTTTTTTAGTAAAGGTTGTACATGTGTGTTTGAATGTGTATGTTTTCAGATGGATGATGAAGATTCTATTTTGCCCCACAAACTGCAGACTGCTTTGGAGTATGTTTTGGAGAAAAGAAAGGAGCTGGCCTGTGATAGAGGAGATTATCCTAATGGTACATATTTGTTTTCAGATATTTTAGATCAACAAAATTTAACACAAGTCTGTGACAAATGCAATACAAAGTCAAAGAAATACAAACATTACTTCTAATAGGCCATGAAATCTCAGGTCTGGCTTTGGCAGTTAAATGGACGATAAATATGTTATAAATTGAGATTGTTTCTTCATTTGCATCCTGCACTGGACAACAGTAAAATATATAGTTATTATATAAGGCAATAACAACTGAGTGAAGCTGCAGGTCTCAGATTGGTATGTCTTACATCAACACAAATAACACCTCCCAAGCCAAATGGTTTAGCCTACCACCTACTACTAACCTGTTTCAGCATAGGAATGTCCCAGTGCACAAAGGAGGATAAGAATATGAATTATCTTGACTGGACTGCACAGAACGATCAAGCACATTCAAAATCTTAGGTTTGGTGGCTGAATGGATACAAATTTCCAAAGTCATGTTCCAAAATCTACTCTAAAATTTTCCAAATAGCAGCAATATAAGACCAACATATATAACATAACATACAAAATATTTACAAAGCATTTGTGATTTACACAAACCTTTATTCATCTAGTGTATGTCACGTGGGAGAGAAAGGACTCAAATGCGGAGGTTTTAAATAAATAAAAGTTTATTTATAAACAGAAAAACACAGAACATCACACACAAGACAGAACTCAAAAACAAACATAAGGAACCCCGATGGACTTTAGCTGGGGAATGCAGGCAGCAACAAAAAGAAAAGAAGAAAACTAAAAGACGCTGGGCGCGAACCCCGGCCGCTCGGGTGAGAGCCGGGCGCGTAACCAGCGCGCTGCTGCAGCGGGGGAAAGCAGATGACTTCATGCGCTTAAGGCGCTACAATTATTTTTGGCTACAAAGCCTCGAAATCGCCTCAGGCGCAGTTCGAGGTAACAGACGGCTCCGTTATCAGCCGCAGCTAGAGCCAATCTGTTAAAGCACACGAAAAGGGTGCAGATTCGAACCGGGTGAGCTGGCAGAACGGCCACGCGCTTGGCGGTGTCGCCACCCAGCGGTTGCAGAATCCCAGACTACATGTTTTGAGCTACAAAGCCCCGAAATCGCCTCAGGCGCAGTTCGGGGTAACAGACGGCTCCTTCATCAGCCGCAGCTAGAGCCAATCTGTTAAAGCACACAAAAGGGTGCGGATTCGAACCGGGGAGGCTGGCAGGACAGCCGCGCAGTTAGCGGTGTCGCCACCCAGCGGTTGCTGAATCCCAGAATAAATATTTTTAAGCTACCGAAAACCCCGAAATCGCCACTGGCGAAGTTCGGGGGAAACAGAGGGCTCCGTCATCAGCCGCAGCTAGAGCCACCCTGTTATGAGAACTGAGTGAAGAAAACCGGTTAACAAAACAGTTACCCAAGCTCCTAGTGCGGATTCGAACCGGGGGTGCTGGCAGACCAACCGAGTGTCTTACCGAGACGCCACCCACCGGCTGCCGAATACCACAGCTAGATCAGCTAGGTAGACATTAGCGGTGAGGGGACCAGCGCCGTGTCACGGGGCTGGCTTCACCCGCTAATGCTAAATGCTAACGGGCAAAATAAAAACAGTACGAGGACTGCACGACATCGCACCACGCTACTTCTAAGAAGGTAAAAGAAAAGCTAATTACCTCAACCTTGCAGTCTACACACCCTGATGGCCTAATGCCACCGGGGGTACCTCTAAAACTACAAAAGAAGCGTGGGGGAGCCGTCAGCAGTCCCCACGGACACCGCAGTGCCCAAAACAAAAGGAGCAAACAAGACAAAAGGTGCGACACCTGCAGCCAGGCGGCGTGCCCTTAAATAAGGGAGCCGCAGCTGCAGGTCGTTCACCCTAACGAGCTGGCCTCTTATTAAAGGCCTAGCTCTGTACTGCTCTGTAAGGCCTGTGACGTCAGGGAAGAGTGGTAAGTCCCACAAACGCCACAGAACCATTACAGTGTAAATTCTGTTTAACCAACATAATCCATTTACATCCATTTACACATAACATTAAAACCACCTCATTGTTTCTACACTCACTGTCCATTTTATCAGCTCCACTTACCCTGTTCTTCAATGGTCAGGACCACCACAGATCAGGTATTATTTGGGTGGTGGATGATTCTCAGCACTGCAGTGACACTGACATGGTGGTGGTGTGTTAGTGTGTGTTGTGCTGGTATGAGTGGATCAGACATTAAATTCCATGTCCACTTACTGTCCACTCTATTAGACACTCCTACCTAGTTGGTCCACCTTGTAGATGTTATAACAAAAGAGATGTTCACTCATCTATTGCTACTGTTTGAGTTGGTCATCTCCAAGACCTTCATCAGTGGTCACCGGACGCTGCCCATGGGGCGCTGTTGGCTGGATATTTTTGGTTGTTTGAGTATTCTTAGTTTAGCAGTGACAGTGAGGTGTTTAAAAACTCCATCAGCACTGCTGTGTCTGATCCACTCATACAACTCATACACTAACTCATACAACACACACTAACACACCACCAGTGAGTCAGTCAGTGTCACTGCAGTGCTGAGAATGACCCACCACCCAAATAATACCTGCTCTGTAGTGGTCCTGTGGGGGTCCTGACCATTGAAAAACAGAGTAAAATGAGGTTAAAACAGTAAGTAGAGAAACAGATGGACTACAGTCAGTAATTGTAGAACTACAACGTGCTCCTATATGGTAAGTGGAGATGATAAAATGGACAGTGAGTGTAGAAACAAGGAGGTGGTTTTAATGTTATGGCTGATTGGTGTATGTTATCAAACTGCTAATGGTTTTATCAATTAACACCTTAATACTAAGTCTTAAAGTTATGTTTTTTTTAAATTATATCTCAATTATTTTTGTCTCATTTCATTAGAACACTTCTCCCTGAGTGCTGTGGTGTCCGAGGCTTTTGTCCGTTTCTTTGTGGAAATAGTCGGACACCACTCATTCTTTATGGGTGGCACTGAGCGGGATGAAGAATCCTCAGCATCCTCCTCCTCCCCCACACCCTTGTCCTTTCAGCGCGAGGCTTTCCGCAAAGCTGTGTCCTCTAAGAGCCTGCGGCGCTTCCTGGAGGTCTTCATGGAGACACAGATGTTTGCTGGCTTTATACAGGAAAGAGAGATGAGGAGGCAGGGACTAAGAGGTAAGGACTCACATTTGATTATACTGGTGATAAGTGGATGAAAAATCATGCTGCTACTGGTCTATAAATCATTGAATGGGTTCGGCCCAGAATACATCTCAGAAATGTTTAGAGAATATAAACCCAGTAGATCTCTTAGATCCATGGACTCAGGTCAGCTAGTTGAACCCAGAGTCCAAACTAAACATGGTGAAGCAGCATTTAGCTGTTGGGCTGCATATAACTGGAACAGACTGCCAGGAGATATTAGATGTTCCGCAAATGTAGAAATCTTTAAATCCAGGTTAAAAACTTTTCTTTTCTCTTGTGCCTATGATTGAGCTCAAAATTTTTGCTATTACCCTCATTTTACCATATTTCTTTTAGTTTTTCATGCTCTTAATAATTTTTTTTATAGAGTAGTGTACATTCTAAACTGTAGTGTATATTTTACTATATTTTCTTTTAGTTTTCATGTTTTAATTGCTTATCTCTATTGTTTTAATTTCGTATTTCCCAAATTATAGGGTTTATTTTACAATATTTTCTTTTAATTTTTCATGTTCTTAATTTTTTATCTCTCTTGTTTTACTTTCATGTTGTCTTAATTGTAACTAAATGTTTGCAAGAAGTCTTTCTGAGGTTCTAGATCTCAGGAATGTTTTAATGCTTTTAATTAACTTTTTTTTTCCTTATGTAAAGCACTTTGAATTGCCACTGGGTATGAAAGGTGCTATACAAATAAACTTGCCTTGCCTTGCCTTGCCTAGTAATCGTAGTATCATAGTGTCTCAAAGCCCCATGCAGTAGAAGTTAAGCATTTATACCTTTACTGTTCTCTTGTTGTAGCCACATGTTTTTACTTGCACACTTTATGAGAATATATTGAAGGGTGGCCCAGTTCAAAACAACACTTTCTGGAGTGTCTCTATGCTTTATAAACCTTTTCTTATTCATTCATTCAGCCATCATCCGTTGCTTTATCCTGGTCAGGGTCACAGTGGGTATGATTAATTGCGTGAAAGGCAGGAAACCCTTTGACAGGTTTCCAGTCTATTACAGAGCAACACACATTCACACACAAACTCATACTTGGGGAATTTTAGTAGCTTCAGTTAAACTAACTGCATGTCTTTAGACTTGTGGGAGAAAACCGGAGCACCCGGAGGAACCCATGCGGACACGGGGAGAACATGCAAACTCCACACAAGGAGAATCAAACCCAGGCCTCTCTTGCTCTAAGGCGACAGAGCTACCCACTGCGCCACTGTGCAGCCCTCTTCTTATTCAGTGTTAATTTATTCAGGCTCTGTATTACCTGTAATGATTTTTACAGCTACTTTAAAAAAAAAAATATTTTACCATTCATGTTTTACCTGGTCAGGTCAGCGGTGGGTAGGATTTCCCCAGAATCAATGGTCGTAATGCAATAACACACTGCAAACAGGTCACCAACTTATTGCAGAGTCTCGGCCACGCCACAACTCTCAAATTCCCTAGACATAGCCAGTCATTTCTGTATGCATATGCCTGACCAGTCAATAGCACCCTGGGTCACATTGGTACTATGCAAGTGTATTTTTGCCTCACCCAAGAACCTTTTATCCTAGAAAAGATAAAAGATGCTGTGCTGTTATCTTTTAAGTAGTCTAAAAATTCCATGACATCATCGAACATGGGAACATAAAACGCAGTGGATAGTCGGTGTAATATGTCTTAATACAAATCACTTTTATAATGTGCCATGGTACCTAGTAATTACTGGTCATTACTGTTAAAGATGACCTTGTATATACACCGATCAGCCATAACATTAAAACCACCTCCTTGTTTCTACACTCACTGTTCATTTTATCAGCTACACTTACCATATAGAAGCACTTTGTAGTTCTACAATTACTGACTGTAGTCCATCTATTTCTCTGCATGCTTTGTTAGCCCCCTTTCATGCTGTTCTTCAATGGTCAGGACTCTCCCAGGATCACCACAGAGCAGGTATTATTTGGGTGGTGGGTCATTCTCAGCACTGCAGTGACACTGACATGGTGGTGGTGTTATAGTGTGTGTTGTGCTGGTATGAGTGGATAAGACACAGCAATGCTGATGGAGTTTTTAAACACCTCACTGTCACTGCTGGACTGAGAATAGTCCACCAACCAAAAACATCCAGCCAACAGCACCCTGTGGGCAGTGTCCTGTGACCAGTGATGAAGGTCTTGGAGATGACCAACTCAAACAGCAGCAATAGATGAGTCTCTGAGTCTCTGACTTTACATCTACAAGGTGGACCAACTGGGTAGGAGTGTCTAATAGAGTGGACAGTGAGTGGACATGGTATTTAAAAACTCCAGCAGCGCTGCTGTGTCTGATCCACTCATACCAGCACAACACACACTAACACACCACCACCATGTCACTGTCACTGCAGTGCTGAGAATCATCCACCACCTAACTATAACCTGCTCTGTGGTGGTCCTGACCATTGAAGAACAGGGTGAAATCAGGCTAAAAAAGTATTTAGAGAACTACAAAGTGCTTCTATATGGTAAGTGGAGCTGATAAAATGGACAGTGAGTGCAGAAACAAGGAGGTGGTTTTAATGTTATGGCTGATCGGTGTACATAGGCTTTTAGTGTAAAAAGGGCTTAACTTTTTAGCAACTAACCTAAAACCTTCAAGCCATTTGTAGCTTGTATAGAGTGACTATGGTGCCTGGAGTGAGCTCAAGAATGCTACAAACTATCAATGATACAGTCCTCTCAAATAAAGATATCAAAAATAGCTAACCTGCAAGCTAAACACAATAAAAACACTATAAAAACCTAAAAGATTCTTTTAAACTGTGTTTTCCCACAGGCTTGTTTGAGATGAGGGCTCAGGATTACCTGGACTCTTTGCCTGGAGCTGAAAATCGAGGGGTCAACAAGTTTCTGAAAGGCTTAGGTAAGCTGTCTTCAGCCTTAAATATCAAAAGAAGACTAGCATCATTTGACTGGAGATTCAGAAACCACTAAGTAAATGATTTTCTGTCTTGCAGGACACAAAATGAAGTTTCTTTCCAAAAAGTGAAGTGTCTTCAGATATGGAGAGCAGTATTAAATCACGGACCAAACCAACTTGACAGACTGATAAACTGTAGAATATACCATAGCCCCAGTTTTGAACAAAAGATCGTTCTTTAGTTTTATGTCCTACCGGTATAAAGCTTACGATTCATGGTGGATTTTAATGGTAGGTGGTTGACTGGTCACTTTTCATGCCTACTTTCACAAAGTTTAAATTCATGTACAGTTTGTTTTGTTTGTTAAAAAAACTTTAAACACTCTTGTCATTTTTGTTTAGAATAAGTGTACAACTTCTGTAACAGGGGGCAATAATTTAATTTATATAGTTCAGAAGAAGGCATTTATATTTTTTTTTTGTAAAACTGTTGCCTGTAAACAAAAAATCAGTTTTCACGTTGTTATAGGCTATTTATCATTATACATTCCAGATTTATTAGTAAATACTACTGTGACTGAATCATGATGTAAACAGAAAGAGACAGAAGAGAATTGGAGATCTGACTGGATTAATGGATGGATTGGTGGAGGTTACAACACAGTGAACTTGCTCTGGGAATTCCAACACAAATTGAAAAATGTTGGATCATGATGGTCAATGTACAATCTTTTAATGTTTTATTGTTTTTGTAAAGTGAAATTTGAAAATACCACTAGTTTTGTATGAAGTTTGAGTAACTAAACTGTTACTGTTAAACTGTTAAGTAAATAAACTGTTGGTCACCTTTCCAAAAATAAGTTATATTATTTCAGTTAAAAGATTACTAACATGTGTAGGTTATGCATATCAGGGCAGTTGTCGTAATTGAAACAAATACTTCTTGGTTAATATCATGCCATAATGTAATTTATTTATGTGCCATGGCCTCCTAATTCCTGGTTTTTTATTTAAGTCAAGTCTTAGGAAGCAGATTTTACATTTTTACAAGTGTCGCCTAGAGCATTTTTAAACAACTTTAGGTAAATACAAAGTACACTGAAGAGTGATTGTTATGTTAGATGGAAATGCATCTCTATGGTTAAAATAATTCAAATGGAACATACAGAAATAAGCTCTGTCGTAAATAAGTGTGACTTTCCACAATCAAATTGAACATTGCCATGGACTTAAATACGTGAAAGAACTTTGATTCATGAAAGTGTTTTCTTTGCTATTGAAAATAAGTACGTGTTCCAATCGTTCAATCTAGGAAAATGTACAGTTGAAGATTTCACTGAAAACTACCATGACATTCAGGACCCTTTTAAGTCTGAATATTTTATTGACTGAGACATGTTTGGGGAATATGATTTGCCAGAAAGGCTAGCCGTTCGTCCATACCACTGGGTGTCGCTACAGAAAAGGCTTTACTGTTTTGTGTGTTTTATTTATTATTTGTTCAGGTATTGTGGTAATGATTTTTCTCGTTGTTTTTAACCAAAAATAAATTATATATATATATATATAACATGACACAGTGGATTGCCTTTTCAGAAACTGGCCGGATGTTTAAAGGTGTAAAGCCTGTGAGGTACCTGTAAATCCAGCTCAGACAGAAACAGTTTATATACACTATTCAGCCATAACATTATGACCACCTCCTTGTTTCTACACCTACTGTCCATTTTATCAGCTCCACTTACCATATAGAAGCACTTTGTAGTTCTACAATTACTGACTGTAGTCCATCTGTTTCTCTACGTACTTTTTTAGCCTGCTTTCACCCTGTTCTTCAATGGTCAGGACCCCCACAGGACCACTACAGAGTAGGTATTATTTGGGTGGTGGGTCATTCTCAGCACTGCAGTTACAATGGCATGGTGGTGGTGTGTTAGTGTGTGTTGTGCTGGTATGAGTGGATAAGACACAGCAGCGCTGCTGGAGTTTTTAAACGCCTCACTGTCACTGCTGGACTGAGAATAGTCCACCAACCAAAAACATCCTGCCAATGGCGCTCTGTGGGCAGCGTCCTGTGACCACTGATGAAGGTCTAGAAGATGACCAACTCAAACAGCAGCAATAGATGAGCGATCGTCTCTGACTTTACATCTACAAGGTGGACCAACTAGGTAGGAGTGTCTAATGTGGACAGTAAGTGGACATGGTATTTAAAAACTTCAGCAGTGCTGCTGTGTCTGATCCACTCATACCAGCACAACACACACTAACACACCACCACCATGTCAGTGTCACTGCAGTGCTGAGAATGATCCACCACCTAAATAATACCTGCTCTGTAGTGGTCCTGTGGGGGTCCTGACCATTGAAGAACATAGTAAAAGGGGGCTAAAAAAGCATGCAGAGAAACAGATGGACTACAGTCAGTAATTGTAGAACTACAAAGTGCTTCTATATGGTAAGTGGAGTTGATAAAATGGACAGTGAGTGTAGACACAAGGAGGTGGTTTTAATGTTATGGCTGATCAGTGTATATATATCAACTGTGGTATGCGTGCTTTGGAGCTTTGATCAAGTCAGTATTTGAGGCACTTAACACCATCGCTACCATCACTGCTCTACTCTGAGATCTGTACTGTGAAGCCCAGCCCAATTCTTATTAAATATAAACCCAGTGAAACCATGACAGCATACGATTAAGCAATAGAACACGAGAGGGAGTGTGTTATCGCGATTAACATCACACGACACACGACCTCAAGTGTTCTATTGCTTTTATACAACAGTTTTTACAAAATAAAGAAAGAAAATAAATCAAAGAAGCCCTGAATTTCATAATAAATATGCTTTAATATTGACAATACCTTCCGCCAAAAAGTAGTTCCACAACGAATATAAAGTTTAACACTACAAAGCAGACATCCCAAGTTGCAAAAACTCATTTTAGGGAGGTAAAAACAACAAGAAGAAAAAGGCAAGAACCTCCGAAGGGAAAAAAGGAAATAAAAAACCTCTCACACACACCAAAGGATATACGGGTGATAACAGAACTTCTAGGAGCTGTTAACTGGGCTATTAAGCTAACTGTTCGCATCACAAACACATTAATGTTCCCTACATAGTGTGCTAGATTGTGTATCAGATCGCGGATTTATGTTCCCTACATAGTGCACTAGATTTTGTATCAGATCACGGATTTCTGTTCCCTACATAGTGCACTAGATTGTGTATCAGATCGCGGATTTATGTTCCCTACATAGTGCACTAGATTGTGTATCAGATTGCGGATTTATGTTCCCTACATAGTGCACTAGATTGTGTATCAGATCGCGGATTTATGTTCCCTACACAGTGCACTAGATTGTATATCAGATAACGAATTTAAAACGAGATCGGGAAAAAGTCTTTGTCGCCTGCGTGCGCGTTTGTGTGCATGAAGCTTGTCATTACTGGCAACGCGTCAGCGGAGTAATACAGTTGTGGTGTGAAAAGGCCGTGCTGTTATCACGAATATCAGCACGGTTAGAACGCTTCTCAACCAATCAGATTGTAAGGTCGGAACTAACTGTTGTATAAACTGCAATATTCCATTGGCAAGGTGTCATTACAATGTTTTTTCTTTTTCTTTTTGCCAAGGTCAGATTCATAGCTGTTACACATTAAGGCAACTGTGTAAAACTTTATTAAATAAAATGACTCTTTAACAAAACATTGTAACTGATTGTCCTGAGTCAAAAATAACGAAATAACCAAGCATGGTTTGATAGCTGATTTGTCATGGGCAATCTAAACAACTGCAAGAATTTTCACAATGTCCTTTTGTTTTGTAATCCTCTAGTGAAGCCTTGGCTGGGATTAAGCCACCCAGTAAATTATTGGGCCTGCAAAAAAAAAAAGGTCCAGAGAGTGATGACTCCCAACTCTGTCTAAAAACACTTCTTTTACAATAATGTCCCTTTGCTGTTCTGTACACTTTTTCAATGGTCTCTTTGATAAGATGACAGCAAGCTTATGCATATGGGCTGAACTCAACCTAGCACTGTAGAGTGTAGGCAGCTATACAGGAGGCTCTCTCTGCACTGCAATGGAACGGAATCTGTTACCATGACCTTCTAATTTATAATGTTAATGTCCTAATTATAAAAAGACACAGAAGGACATGGGGTTATCTTCTCATTAAACCTAAGGCAATGGTGTAGACCTTATCCCCCCAGTGTGCCACTGTGCCACCTGAATAGGAAATTAGTCAAATTAAATATACTAGTCCTGGTATAACATGACAGATTTACTAGCTAACACTTAACTAGCTTTAATACATTCAAGTTCTGTACGACCCACTTATTTGCTACTGTTAGCCCTTCCTAGTCAAATATGTCCTCATTGAGACCTGCTCTGCTTACATACAGCAGGGCTTACAAACATTGCCAGCTGGTCAACTAGAACCACTTACCATAAGTACCATGCAGGTTACTGAAACAGACACAACACAATGAGTCAGGGGTGAGGTGGCCAACAAAGCCGGTATTTGAAAGCATCCTTACAGCTACAGAAAATTTATGCTTAATGAAGCACAGAGACTGCAAATTAAAGGAACCAGCATTGTCAGTCATCTGTGCCTCCATGCCACCTGCTGACATAATGGCATGGCAGGTGGGCATAATACTGTAACCCACAGCCCCTGCTGATCTATACGCAGATAGATGTAATACTTTGTAAAAGCACCTTTGGCAGCAATTACAGTTGCAAGTCTTGGATAGATCTCCACAAATTTTGTACATCTGGTTTTGAGGAGTATATGGCATACTTCATAGCACAAACTCTTGAGCTCTGTAAAACTTATGGTAAGCATCTGTAAACTGAACATCTTAGATATCTCAACATATGGTCTGTGAGGTTTTATTATGGGCTTTGGCTGGGTCACTGAAGGACATTCAGAGACTTGCCCTGAAACCACTTGTGTTGTTTGGCCTATATTGTCATATATACATATACATGTGTACAGTACAATTATGTTTTTTTGCAAGCTGGGGTCAGAGTGCAGGGTCAGCCATTGAGCTGAGAGGATTAAGGGTCTTGCTCAAGGGCCCAACAGTGGCTGCAGGCAGAGCCAGGATTCAAACAAACAATCTTCTGATTTATGGCCCAAAGCTCTACCCACTAGGCTGCCACTGTCCCTGTCTTAGCCACTAAGAAGCACCCCAATATAGGATGCTGTCACAACCTAGCTTTTACTGCCATTACTGTCTGATTTATGGAGGGTTGCAACATTACAATGCGTTCTTCCATCTCTGCACAGGACATTTGAGAAAATTGTGGGTTTTTTCCATGTTCCTCTCCAATGGCTTATTTGCCCAGATGCCAAATCTGGCCAATTGGCCAACTTTAGGAAAATTTAAAGTCCTGGGTAGACTCAAAGCCTTAGATATTGTTCTAATATGTGCCATGTCTAGCCAATTCAATTCAGTTGCAGCAGGTGAACTCCAACTGAGTTTTAGACACAACTCAAGGATAATTAAAGCAAACAGGATGTACCTGACTACAAGGTTTAAGCGCTTGTAAGGTATGACCCTGCAAAGGGTCTGAACACTTTTGTGTGCACCAAAAATGTCAAGAACTCACTACGGACTTTATCACAGAATAATATTAAACTCCAATTGTTTACATTTTTATTTATTTATTTTTTGCTAGTTGTAACTTTTAGTTCAATTTAGTTTTGTGTATGTATGATTTGTGTAAATTCTATTTATTCAAATTATCCTCCAGGCCACCCAAGGAGAATGGGGGTCCCTTCTGAATCTGGTTCCTCTCAAGGTTTCTTCCTGTATTTTTTTTAAAAAGCATTTTCTCCCCATTTTCCTCTCGATTCAGCGCACTCAATTTTGTCTTCCGCTGCTACCAGAGATACCAGATTGCATCCGAGGAGAGCACGTCGCTGTACACGCCTCTTCCGACACATGCACAGCCCTCCTCTTCTCGCCCATGCATTCTGCACAGGCGTCTCTTCCGCCAATCAGGGTCCTTACACAGCGTATGAAGACCCATCCACCCACATATAGTCCGGCCCCCACCCTGCAGATACGGTGGCCAATTAGTATCTGCTGCAGGCACTGCCAATTATGCCCACTAGATCGCGCCCAGCCGACCGGAGAAAACACAGAGTTTCGAACCGAGGAGTTCAGAAACTCGGTGCTAGTGAGCAAGTAGAATATCCCGCTGCGCCACCTGGGCGTCTTTCTTCCTGTATTTTTAAGGGAGTTTTCGCCCTCGGCTTGCTCAACAGGGGTTTTTGGTCTGTTGGTCCTGGACTCTGTAAAGTTGCTTTGAGACAATGTCTATTGTATAAATAATACACTATACAAATAAATTTGACTTGACTTGACTTTTGTGAATAAGTAAGTAAAATGTTAAAATGTTTAGATGTTTAGAAGTGTAGATTAATGAGAAAAATGGCAATTATATCTATTCAAAATCAAACTCAAAAGACAATACAGTGTTCAAAAAGTCAAGGTCCGAACACTCCCTGAAATAACTGTAGATGTTGTTCCTGCTAATTTTAGGTCATCCTGCAACTCGTTTCTTTGGTTTGATTCAACTGCAATGACAGAGATGTCAAACCAGTTAAACTGACAGGGATGTTTATAATGTGTTTGCTATGGCTCAGTTCTATTTAAGAGGTGTATCTCTCTGTTATCACTGTGATTTGATGCTTACCTGTTTTCTGAATATGCTGAATGGAATTATAGTGTTTTGATCTGTAATAAATCTCTGCCTTTACATCCAACAGGTCGCTTTGTATGGTCTGATAACAGCTGTGGGTCCGATTGTATTCCAGTATAGACCAGGAGTGTTGCTTTTTCCTTTTTAGAGGCCGACCCTCCCCTCTTTTACCTACCCATTCCTCCTCCTTCTCTTTCCTCTCTTTCTGTCTCTCATTCCCAGAGCCCATTCCTCACATTCCTGCTTCCTCTGCTCCGAGCTGCACTGTCACAGGGACGAAATACTGCGCTAATTCCGCACACTTTCTGCACTGTAATCAAAGCGCCGCACTTCTACTGACTGCCCGGTCTTTTCTATTGTATAAGGTAAGTGTGCTTTAAAATACACTTCAGTTTGTCTGTCATGCCCAAACGCTCTATTTCTTTTCAAAATTATGTACTGTAAAGCCAAAAGTCGAAACACGACTGAGAACGACGTTGACAGGCTGGCTGGGGTATGCGATTACAGTCAAATATTTAACATTTCTACAATGTTTTTGTTCGGAATTCAACTTTTGGTGTTTTGCTTTCGAGCAGATTAGCTTTCCTGCGCACAGCCCGGAACTTTTAAACGCATACATCACATCATTAACACTACTGAGTGCGTTAAAACAAGCACACCGCACCCAGAAGCTTTCTGGTAAACTTAATGTATGACATTTCTCTCATTAAGTTTTATTTTATTTTAAAATAAGTTCTTTCTAACTGTGTCACATTATTACTGAGTAACCGTCAACACAATGTCGACGAGCTACAGGTTCCTCTGTGTGTGTGTGTGTGTGTGCGCGCTCGCGCAAGTGACTCCTGACAGTAATAGTGTTAACAGCCCAGCATTAAAATAGTAAGCTATTCAAATAATGCTATTATCAGGTGCTTACACGAGAATAGTAGGATGCAACCTATAATAATAGTAATAATAATAATAATAATAATAATAATAATAATAATAATAGTAATAGTGCACTGTAGGTGCCTGCACAATCATTTATAAATGTAAATCAATTTCAAAATGTATTATTAGTATCAATATTAGTATAAAAAAAATGAACAGCAGTGGTTCATTTATTTATTTATTTAACACAGTTATTCTGGTCTGGGCTGCGGTGGATACAAGCCTGAACTTTATCTTAAAAGCGGGCATCAATTCATTCACATTTACCCATTTAGTCACTCACAACAAGCCGCGACTTGGAGCAGCCAATCTATTTGTATGTTTTGGGAGGTAGAAGAAACCAAAGTGAAATGCATGTGGACATAAGAAGAACATGCCAAATTCCTCACAGTAAACGGAGGCAAGGATAGAGTGGAGGACCTCTTGACCAGTCTTGCTGTGTGGCATATTATTATTATTATTATTATTATTATTATTATTATTGTTATTATTATTATTATTATCATTATTATTATCATTATTATTATTATTATTATAAAGATTTATAAAGATAATAATATTAAAAGTTTTCAGATTTTATGAACCAGAAATGTAATGTCAGGATGCCATAATCATGACTCCTAAATTAAAAACATCGTACCATTTTTTAATATTCATGGACTTTTAACTCTTAATTATTTTTCTAGTTTTTAAGTTTTATTTTTTTTAATAGAAATGTTGTGTAATGTTTAAGTTAAATGTTTGTACGTTTAAGTATCCAACAGGCAGTAAATTTGTCAAAGGCAGTTGTGTGTATGGTTATAAATATTATAATTATAATCAAATGACAATGAAAAATGTAATGTAATACTATACTAAAGTATTAGTTTAGCACTATACTAATACCAAACTATAAACCACAAGTTGCATTAAAGTTTCAAAATTATATTAATAATATTTATTTGAAAATATATGAAATAACATTTAAAAAATCTTAGACAGTCTTTTGTATGAATTGTTTATTGTGTCAGTCTTAAATTATGTATAAATGTATATGTACTGTAAAACTGAGAGACATTTTCCACAACACTTTAATACTAAGTATTCTAAATTAAACGTATGTACTTTATTTATAAACACTGTAAATAGGATTTCTAAAATGTAATATACATGTACAACAGGACAATTTATTTTAGAATATTGTTTATATAAAACAAGTCTAAATGTAGTCTTTTAGTACTTTATTTTAGCTGCATATATGGTTAGATGGTTGGACCACCAGTATTTTGGATGCAGAAATGCCAAACGTTTGTTTACATAATTGGAAAATAATATAATAAACATAACATTATTTTATTATTACAGAAAATAATATATTTTTAGCGTTTAAAGATATCTTGCTATTGGCTTAATGTTGATGTTGATTATGCTGTTATAAGTGTTGTGTCATCAGGTGTCTGTGAACTTATAGCAACAATTAAATAAATAAAATACAATGGAATAAAAAAAAATAATTAGACATTAAATATGTTTTGGTATCAAGTATAAAAACTATTTTTTGTTAATCTTTAAAAAGAAAAAAAACTTAACATATTTTACTAGTATGTCTGTGTTTTGTTTCATTGCCTAATAATAAACAAATCCTAAGCAATACACATCATGTTTAAAACATCTGCTTACATGTTTATGTACAATATAGCAAAAGCTAGCAATATATTTGCTCTTTATGTCATTTAGGGTCAAATAGTTTAGCTGGAAGTACATACCTGTTTAGTTACTGGTATGTATGGTCTTTTTCAGAAGAGGCAAATAAACATAAAATGCATAACCAAACAACCCCTGATATGCTCCCCTCTTTCACAATAATACAAATATAAGCAGATGCTTACAATATTTGGCACAAACCGCAAAAAAACTGAGTGCACCTCTGTTGTTGTACAAGTGTGTGTGTTAGTGACTGTGCTGTGCGCAGTGTGTGACAAGTCTCGAGTAGCATGAATGAAACCGTGAAAGAAAAACTTTTTTTGTTAACCTCTAAAATGTAAGTTTAGGTCATAGTTTTATTACACATTCTTGACGTTTTTAAGCACTTCACAGCTGCCCAGCTTGGATTGCTTTCCTAAATCCTAAAAAAAATTTTCATACCAAATCCTGGCTTCGATATTTTATGCATACTATCACAAGCTGACCTTAGACACAACATTATGATTACTTTTATAACTGAATTAAAGTAGTGCTAGCCCAGCAGTTTATGTATAAGCATGGACTACTCACAACTAATTAACATTATTCTGATATGCCAACCAGAAAATCTATGTTTGTGTACAGCAATTCAAGGTACAGTTTTTTTGTGAAAGCATATTTGATGTAGAAGTAACTGAAAGATGAACTTCAATGCACACTCAAGTTCAAATATGATTAGTTGGTTGCATTACTGTGTATCAATCAAATCTAAACATAAAATGCACGATTATGATTAAAAGTCAATTGAATTGAATTCTGACAAAACAATTGAAAGCAAGCACTGTGTATCAGTTCAGAGAGCTGGAAATACAAATCATGTGTTTCTGTTACAAATGCTTGTGTGCTAAAAGATTCTGATCAATTTTGTATGAGTTTGCCATAATTAACCCTGTAATACAACTAAATTGTGGTGCAGCAAAGCAGCTTTGTCAAGCTTTAATTGCATTCAGAAGCTTACACAGTCACTCCACGCCTGTCTCCCATTAGTGAGGGTGACACGAGTCATGGGAAACTCTGTCAACATTGTTCAGCTTTATGGTGCACAATATTATTAGCAATGTGGACTGAACTTCTACAAAGTTACATTTACACCTAATAAGTTGTTACACAGACTGCAGGACTTTATATACAATTTAACCCAGTAAGCACATAAACGTTTTAAAGACGTTTTAAAGTTCTCTTTTTCAGCCAGTAGTAAGATAACTGAATTTATGATCAAAGTAAACATTTTTATACATTTTAGAATATATATGTATAATCTATCTAGTACTTTGTAAAGTACTTTAGTACTTTGTAGACAAGCAATTTTTGGCATTTATGGTACAAATAAGGTGGAAAGAGCAATGGGTATTGATTTCCAAGACATACAATATTACTAAAACACCATTGGATGTATTGTCCAAAGGTTCCAAACTAATAGTGCAGCAGCAAACCTGCCTGGTTGACAAAGAAAGCCCCTGTCTTACTGCAAAGGTCCCACAGGATGAGCTGATGAAGGCTGGGACAAATGTGTCAGTGGCAACCATAAGAAGATCACCTAACAACCAAGGACTTCATGGCTGGACTTCATGATACACACCACTCTTGGCCAGGAAGTATAGAAATTTGGATATTCCTGCAGAGTTTACAGAGACACTTCTGTGGAGTAATGAATCAAAACTGGAATTGTCTGGCTATATGGACTAACGATTTGTCTGGCGCAAGAAAGGTGAGGCTTATTACCAAAAAAATCCTTTCCCCCGGTCAAGTCCTGGAATATACTGGAGTGGCCTTTTCAGTCTCCAGATTTAAATCCCATAGAAAATCTTTGATGGGATTTTAGGAAAAAAAAAAGCAGCTGTCGTATAAAAGCCATCAAACCACAATGAGCTAAAAGCTTTTGCATAAGAAAAATAGATGAGGATTTAGAGGTCCAAATTTGCTTATTAGAGGTTATCAAGGCAAAAGGATGTTTCACCAAGTACTAAGGCTAGGGGTTAAATAATAGTGCACATGGACATTTGTTAAGAGAACTAGATGTTTTTTATTTAAACTCAAAATTATGTCGACTTATCAGTCAGGGGTTGCTATGGATCCAGTTATATCCATTGCTGGGCTTCGGCCATCCCTCCTCCTCAGACATAGCCAATTGTGTCTGTGTAGATGCCCAGCCGGCCGACACTGCTGTTATTTGAACTCTGATTTCAGCGGTTGTGGGCTAGCATATCAATACATCAATATATCAATACACTTGCTTGTATGTGTCAAGAAATATTCCTCCTCTGTGTACTGTTCCTCCTAAGTGAGTGTCTGTGTTCCTCCACAGACACTCCTCTGTGTTAAATATTCCTCCTCTGTGTACTCTAAATTATCTTTTTCTTTCCTGATTATTACTAGGGTTTTGTTGATATAGCCATTTTTGTAAAACAATAAAAAGAAGAATCAATGATTTGTTGATTCTTTTGAATCTTTATTTAACTGATAAAAGTAAAAAGAGAATATTTCACTTATCAATGTCCTTGTATATTGTAAATGTAAATACATGTTCAACCTACAACTACAATAGACAACCATTATTATAAAATGATGATAATTACATTAACAAAGTTAATAATACTATTTTTTAGTTTTTATTAATAAACCGTAATCAACATGCTTGCCAATGTATATAAATGTAAGAACAAACTTACAATAAATTGCACTTATCAGTAATTGATATTTGGTGAATTTGGCCCAGTTGGAAGCACAACTGACTCAAACCAGCAGCTAACAAAGCTGAATGTAATCATTTTGGGAGTATGTTTGTAATTGTAAATAATGTTGTGCTTTTAGGACTGTGTCACGTCTAACTATGGGCAGAGATAAGCAGTTTTAGAGCTTTTTTGCACATGAGCAGTTAAAGAAGAAAAAACATCTCAGAATAAGGATATACATGTACCAAATAATTCAATCAAGGGGGTTACATTACAGTGTCTGTATGGATTTTTTAAAATCCAATTATGGCTTTAATTTGATTTAAGATATTGTTGTAGGCTTTTCATGTGACCACTTAATATGTGATAACTGGTCAAATCAGATAATGATCACATATAGGTAAATTGGAATGAGTGTTGTGTGCTATAGTGTGCATGGTGTGCAAGTATACCAGCTGAGGGGGGTTATGTGTAGTAGTAGCAGTGCAGAAAGCTTGAGGCTATTGAGAGAAATTAGGGATGGACATGTTTATGAGCTAGTATAATTAACACTTCCCTTTACACTTAAGCAACACCACACTATTCACACTATTACTTTAGAGCTTTGTCATTGGTCCCAGTTCCAATATCCATGTATGTGAATTAACCTAACACATACATCCATAAACACACACACAAACATCATTCACACACACATATATATGATTGTTTGTTTATTAGGATTTTAACATCATTTTTTACACTCTTTGGTTACATTCATGACGGGAACGGTAGCTACTCATTACACAAGATTCATCAGTTCACAAGGTTATATCGAACACAGTCATGGACAATTTAGTGTCTCCAATTCACCTCACTTGTATGTCTTTGGACTGTGGGAGGAAACCGGAGCTCCCAGAAAAAACCCACGCTGACACGGGGAGAACATGCAAACTCCACACAGAAAGGACCTGGACTGCCCCACCTGGGGATCGAACGCATGACCTTCTTGCTATGAGGCGACAGTGCTACCCACTTAGCCACGGTGCCGCCCCACATATACAATTATCCGATTGCATTTTGCTTTCTCTCTACTGCTGTTGACTTCCGCTCCAGACAGAGGAGAGTTGTGACTAACACGCGCCCCCCTAACACGTGTCCAGTAACCGACTGCATCTTTTCATCTGAACGAGGCGGGTTTATATGGGGCTCGGTCTCGCACATGGAGAGTAACACACTGATCTCATTATCCCTTGTGTCTGTGCAGACACCATTGATCAGCCAGCAGAGGTCGTAATTGCATCAGTTATGAGGAATCCCCTCCAGCATCCAACCATTTGTATAGGCGCCCAGCCTGCCGGTAGCAGATCTGAGATCTTGTGTGCTAGCGTGCTTTACCGCTGCGCGGTCTTAAGGTTTTAAACAAGCTTCACGATATTACAGGTGAAGACCATGTTTTTGGAATATGTTATTGGACCAAAAATCATTGGTGAAGCAAAACTTACATGTGCTTCCCTTATATCCTGGTAGATCAATGGTCTGCGTTTGCACATTGGATCATGATTGGCTTTATTTTTTGATGCAATGACACTTGTGTATTACATGTTCATTACCAACAGATTTTGTAATGATATTTTAGCTCCCTATTTCTAAATAAAAGAATTATGTGCAAATCTAGTGCAGTGACAAATGTTATGTCAAACCTAACACTGATCATGTTACCAATTCATCACACATTCACTCACTTACTTTGCTACTTACAACCTGGGTCAAAACCTAGAGGGTACATACGTGGAAAGAACAATACAATCTATGATCATTTAGGAACTAAGTTCCAATTGTAAGTTTTTTCATTTGCTCAACAGTCTGGGGACTTTGCTGCTGTATATTAAGCTTTATAATAATCCCCCTGTTTTTAATGGAAGACAGGTCTGGTTCTTCTTACTACAAAACCATGTTGTAACACATGCAGGATGTGTAATGACATTGTCTTGTTAAAACACACAGGGTCTCTAAAAATATGTTGTCACCATATGCTGCTCCAAAATGTGTATGTACCCCTGAGCTTTAATGGTGCCTTTACAGATGTGCAAGTTACCCATGCCATTGACACTAATACATCACCAAACAATGCCACACGTTGGCTTTAACACTTTTTTTTGTCAGACTAAAGCACACACCTTAACTTTGCTTCAGTTCAGAGAAGCTGACAGCATCTATGGATGTTTAGATGTTGTTGATATATGGTTTACACTTTGCATAGTGTCTTTTTCTTGAATTTGTAGATCCAGCAACAAACTGTGTCAGCCAATTTTGAAATTGGATTTAAGTGTTGTTAAACTGTTTGACTATTCGCTCAAGCTTTTTTTTTTTTCACAAAGTGATGCACATCGACCCATCCATACTCACTAATGCTTATTTTCTACACAGTCATGACCCTTGTTTCCTACAGTACTCATCTGTGTACTGTGTAAAGTTCCAAAACAGGTACTCAATCATTTCACAAACCATTTCAGTCTTACATTAACGCTGCACCAACATTTTTGGAATGTGTTATATGCATCAAGTTAGGAATCAACACATATTTACAAAACATAAAGGATTAAATATTGATTATATATTCATTCACTGTCTGTTTTACCACTGCTTTATCCTGATCAAATAAACTTACATATAGTAAATCCAGTCCAGTAGATGAGGGGTTGTGGAATCTGCGTGTTAATCATATTTATCTTAATAATAAGCATAAATAATTGCAGTTAGATGACTAAGTTATTTATTTATTAGGATTTTAACATCATGTTTTACACACTTTTGGTTACAGTAATGACAAACGGTAGCCACTCATTACACAAGGTTCATAAGTTCACAAGTTTAATGTCAAACGCAGTCATGGACAATTTTGTATCTCCAGTTCACTTCACTTGCATGTCTTTGGACTGTGGGAGGAAACCAGAGCTCCCGGAGGACACAGCTCCCACACAGACACGGCTGAACATGGACCCAGGACCTTCTTGCTGTGAGGCGACAGTGCTACCCACTGAGCCACCATGCCGCCCAAATGACTGAATAATTGTATAATGTTTTACTGGGTACATTCAATGCTTACAATCTGGCAACCATAATCAGAAGTACAGTTGGTTATGTTTCCTATGACAACAGATAACAAATAGTGCTTTAAAGTTTTACTTTTTTTATCTGTATCAACAAATATGTATGTAGTTACAGTTAATAATAGAAACAATTAAAACAGGTGTATGGACAAGTGTTTAAATATGGATCCCTTCAGCATTAAAAACTGTTTAATCATTTCCTTTCATATTTTTTTGTTGAAAAGGTCAAACTCCTGTGTCTTTGCTTGTTTGATTAGATATAAGTCTTAATGTTCGATGTCTTTTGCTGTTTAAATACCACAAGAGCCTGTTTCAGTGTTTCATAATTAGCAGAAGAGGAAGAGGGAGACTAAATCACACAGACATAATGCACTGTAACTTACTAACACTAATTTTACACACAATCACACACACACACACACACACACACACACACACACACACACACACACACACACCAAATGTTTTATAGATTTGTCAAAGTCTAATGTTGGTTTTCACTAGAGTTTTAAAATGTGACCAATTCAGTGTGTGTATGAAAGTAACAGAAAGTGGCAGAAAGTGTGAGTTTATCATTGAAGAAAAGTTAAACCTTATGGTTTTTATTAACACCTAAGGTACAGAAATGAAAGTGACACACTATTAAAAACAAAATCTTTATTTCGCCAGAGTAAAATAAATCTGTTAATCAAATGATTCAGTATTTTAATATTACTAAACATTTTGAGGAGATTTCTAACAATGCTTTGCATATCACTTACAATGCAGAAAGCAGGAATGAGCCATATGAGAAAAATGTTATATCCTGATACTTAAAGGTGCATGGGGTAGAATTTTATCCATTGTGATAAGGTGAAATACAGCATCAGATCATGTTTTTCCACATTAATGACTGTACTGTCACAGGGTGGATGCTGAACAGAGAATCATGCTCTGTAGTGTGGACTATTTTGACTGGCAGACAGTCACCTGTGACTCGTAAGCACTCCAGGTGGAATGGTTTACTATAAATATAAATTCTTCATGTCTTTTTTGTCAGCCCAATGGCTGGCAAATCTATTTTCTTTGCCTTAATATGCCTTATTTTCTGAACTCACCTTGGTGTTTCAGTGTTAAGGGTCTTGTCAGAGGAGCACACTGGGAGTGCGGAATGACCCAGTTGTGCACCCGTAAATCCACTTGGTGCGCAGAGGAAGCACAAGTAGCATAGTCAAAATGTCCACCTTGTAAGGGCTGGCACCGGATACTGCAGAAAGTTCCCTTACTGTCCAATTTCCAAAAATGTGGTTTGTCGCAGACAGCCAGAGCAGCCTGTCCACTTTTCTCTGTAGTGTGTTGCAGTAATTGTTTTTTGTTCAATTATTAATTTGTTACTTTGGATTTATTTATTGGGCACTTTATTATTTGAAATTCTCTCTATTTAATTCATGGCTTTTTAGCTACAGTATTATTCTACACTGGATTGAGAATTTGCACATATGGTTCTAATTTCTTCTCAACAAGGGGCATGGATATTCGCCTGGTATTCTGTCTAGTGGAGCGCGCCCTCCAGTTAAATGTATCTTAAGATACTAGTTTTTAGTGTGTGTAACAGAACAGGGAGTATTGCTTTACTGGCAGCAGGTGTACCCCGCACCTGCCGGAACTGAAAATATTCAGGGTGCTTGACCAAGGTACCAAGGTAGCAATACTGTGGTTAAAAAAACAAATGCAAAATAAACGTGGTAAATAAAATAAATGTGGAAGCCGAAATAACAGAAACAATGTAACAAATCTGCAGCCAGCATTAGAGAAAGTGGACAGAAAAATTATAGAGCAAAAATAAAGACTGAAGAAAGTGGCAAAAACACTTTTACCTGGAGCAAATTAACTCTTAACATGCCCCTTCCACCTCTTGCTGATCTCTATGGCAGATGGGCCTACTACTGTGTGAGAGTCTGCCATGTTTTTATTTGTAAGCATTAGAGATAGGAATGAAGTAGGAATGCTGTTAGGTAGCTATAAGGGACTGTTTTAAATGTGACTGTCAGAAGGAATGTAAACAGGCCGGCTCATCTCCGAGTTGTTACACATTGACCACTGCAGCGATGGACATTTTGTAGAGTGATATATAGCCACATTAAGATTTTTTTTTTTTAAAATAGCCAACAAAACAGTACAACAATATTTTGAGACGTCTGCAACGAGGTTTAAAAAGTATTTATAAAAGAACCAGAAGAAACATAAAATGATTGGAATGAATGATTGGATAGGTTTTATTTTTTAATTAGGTTACTTGTTAAATTGTATAATTAGAGAAATATTAAACACTAACTCCTGATATAGATACACTGCAACATCTGCTGCAAAAGGTCCAAGGACCAGGGTTCAACCAGTCTGTTTGGGATTTAACATATTCTTGTTGTGTGTGCATCGATTTTTTTGGGGGGTAAAATTTCTTAAAGATTTGGCTCTAAGCAAATACTGGCTTTTGCCGTTTAACCAAAGTTGAACAAATGAATAAAAGAATCAGCATATCAAACAGTTGTAACAGCATGTACTTAAAGCAGTACATGACAATACAATGCCAAATATTTGTACTTTTAATGGGTTTCTATATTCAGCAATGAAATATGTTGTTATTTATATATTGGAGTCTAAGGAAATAGTTCCATAGAGTTTAAAAGAGTAGGTCAATACACGTTTCTGGTTTTATTGCTTATAGAAACATTTTGGCATATATGGTAGAATAGAAAATGTTGCCAAATCTTCAAGCTCATAAACAGAATCAATAAGCAATCAAAAGCAAATCAAGACATTTAGTGTAGCAGAACCAGTGTTGGTTATTATTACGTTAGAGCAGGGGCTGTTAACCTTTTGGAGATTAGGACCACCCTTTAAGGATAAAAAGATTTCACAACCCTGGCTCTCACCCTCCTAAACACACACATGCTGTGGCTTAATAAAATAACAAATTGCCAGCTCACCTACTTACTGTGTTGGCCTGTATTCAGTTTAAGTGCCTGTTACATCTTATAGAAATCAACGGTCTTTTGTTTATTACCTGTGGATGGGTGTTTTTTAAGGATAGTTAATTACTTATTATTTTACATTTATGGCATTTAGCAGATGCATTTATCCAAAGCAATGTGCAGTTGTGACTGAATACAGTTCAAGCAATTAAGAGGCCCAACAGTGGAAACTTGGTAATGGTGGGGCTTGAACCAGCAGTTTCTGATTTGCCTTTCGGACCATGTTCCATCCCCCAAGCTTAAATATACTGTAGGTCAATCTGTATTCTGGTTTTTTTATAATCATACCGTATATGTTAGATATGATTACTTTAGGTGGTTTATCATTAAACCTAATCTATATCTACCTAACAGAAAGCATCTGCCTGAAGAGTAAAATAAGCTATTAGCATCCCTTTTGCAGCCAGTGTCATTTAGACGATCAGCCAGCTTTAAAGTACTTCAGATTTTATCAGACTGATCAGATTTTGCCCACTAATTAAATCGTCTGACTGTTAAGTTGATTTGTTTATGTGGTTTGTTTATGTGACTCCATGTGAGGTGACGCACCATGTGGGATATTCTCCTTTCCTAATTTAATTCTTAATCCGAGGTGCTTTTTCCAGGTCAGATTAACACATCTTAAGACATACGATATGATCTTGCAGCTGACTCGGTCCCCCACTAATACCCTATTCACACATGACTTTGGTCTCTTAAAGAGGGGTGTCCAGTATTTTTATTTCAGTATTATACAGTCATTCTCTATTATCTTCCTTCTCCCCAAGGATAGTCGACTTGACTAATCTCAGAGATCGCATATCGCATGGCAGTGGGAAGAGACCCCATCCGACCTTCCCTGCCTCAAACCCAAGTTCCAGAAATCTGTTTCAGCACACTTACCTGTTCACTCACTCATGAATACCTAGAAGCAATCTGGAGTTGCCAATTGCTCTTTTGCATAAATAAACCTGCTACAATGCTCTTATCCAGAGCAACTTACAGAAGTGCTTCCACAGTGAACATTTCCTTACTCTAGTTTAAGTAGACAACAGTCCAAGAACACAAATCTGCTGAAACCATGCCTTTATTAACACTTAAACACTCAAAATTTCAGCCTTTCACTGCTTATTATGAAATGTTTAACATCCTACTTTAGTTTCCACTAAATTCTTACTTACTTTTACTCTATGTTATATAAATGATTAACTCAACTTTTTTCTTATCCTTAGGACTGGTTACCTATCTTCTCAGGTTAGGCGGAGTTCCACCTTCAGTCCCTCCTGTCCCTTTACACTGATTCATCCATCAAAGCTTTCCAGTACCCACCCCTGACCACCACCACTACCACCCTGTCTGCAGAGTGGGTATCGGCACCCTCTCCAGGGGGTGCCAGTGAGGAGCTGAGTGAAGCCTTGGATAAGCCACTGGAAAATGATGCAGAGGGCGTGTGGAGTCCAGACATTGAGCAGAGCTTTCAGGAGGCTCTGGCCATCTACCCACCATGTGGCCGTCGCAAGATCATCCTCTCTGATGAGGGCAAGATGTACGGTACGCCCCTCCTTTTCAGCCTCTACTTTTTTTTCTTATGTATTTTGCAGAGCAGCATTATCTGTTCTATGCCATTGGTGCTAACTTTTAACCCTGCTATCTAGTCACTCAAGTGGCTTTTATTTTTAACCATGCATGCCTTTAAATTGTTAAATAAACACATACACTTATATAGAACATTTATGTCATGGCAGTTTTGGGATTCCAATGATTTTACTGTTGTTTTTTTTCCTGTGACTAAATGATTGGAAAGTGTTCTTCCCAATCACAAATTTCTTACATACATTTTGCATTAGTTAATTAGTTATATGCGGGTACTGTAGCCACCAGCTTCTGGCAGCATTCCTGAAGAATCTTTGCCCATTCCTCATGGGCAGTGGCCAGTTTACTAACATTTTGAGTTTGCATGCTGCAACTGCCTTCTTCAAATCCCACCAGGGATTTTTTTTATGTGGTTCAAGTCAGGTGACTATGACGCCACTCCAGAATCTTCCAGGACTCTGAAACCAAGCCTTGGTGGACTTTGAGGTATGCCTGGGATAATTTTTTGCTTATTTATAGGCCGAAAAACTTCCAGTTTTGTTTCACTGCTCCACAGAACAGACTCCGAAATCATATGTGGCTTATTTATATGGTTTTCAGCATATTTTGAGACCTTTACACCTTACTGTGCAACTTGAAACCTCAGTGCCTGTTGCCACCAAATCTTGCTGCAGATCTTTCACAAGTCACTCAAGGGGTTTTGACCACCTGCCTTCTCAGAAGTCTTGTGGCAGCAGGTAATAGCTTCCTGTTTCTGCCACGTCTAGGTAGTGTAGCCAGTCAGTCCTTTAACTTTGAACTTGAGAACTATGCTTTCACTTGTATGTCTAAATTCAGTGCCTTTGCTATCTTTTATCTTATTTGCGCAAGCATTTATTTCTTCTCTTTATTTTTTAGACAACTTTGTTGCCATATTTCATGCAACAAACATTACAGTCAACAAATCCCCAGTCTGTTCAGGTATTTCATATGTATTATCTCAAGCACACCTGATGCAAATAATAAAGCCCTTAATTACTTGTGTCAGATATGCTGCTTTGCAAATGTGTGCTCTTATGGGACTCTATTCAGAAGGTTGAATAAGACTGCAATAGTCATTAAAAGTGGCATTTTGTGTTGAATTAGGAGAAACTACTTGTTATATTAGTTGTGCTGAGCTGTTTAATTGTTCTTGTTTGATTGGTTTATTGCAAACAGCTGAAAGTTGCAATGGTGGTTGAATAATTGTGATTGCAACTGTAATGGATCTGTTTTATATCTACGTATTTCCCACAAAGCTATTGAATGATGGGGTGATAAAAGATCAGTTTCTAAAAGACTGACTGTTGTGGTTTGGTAGGGGTGAGATGCTAGGTTAATGCAGAGGGGTGTATTGAAGGATGATGAGTAACGGCAAATGATGGATCTTTTGTCACAATATGGTCTGTCACTGGACGTTGCACTAGACATTATTTGCAACCTCCGGCTGCCGTGAATGTGCCCAACCACACAAATCCTGGAGAAGAGTGCTACTGGAGGAGTGGAGGCAGGTGCTAAATACTGAAGCATGGCACGGGGGCAGTTTGTGGTTTTGTTTCCCCTGTCCTTTCCTGTGGAGGGTGATGGGTGTATGAGCAGCGGGTAGGGAGTGTCATGGAGTGTCTGGAATGGCATTTGATCGGGGTTCAAGGCAGCGTGTCTGTAACCCGAGACCAGAATAGACGTTTACCCTTTGAGTCTATGTGATGATGGAAAGGAGGGAGATAGGGGCAGATAAACACCGAGGAAATAGAGCCAGGCTTGGGCTTTGCACCTGTCCCCTGCCCTAGGTCTATATGCCTATGCCTCTCCCTTCTCCCCCCCCCCCAGCCCATAACACCCTCGACCCTGAACTGTCTGCCTGTTAGTCACTCAGTCAGTGCGTATGACTTTCAGGTCACCTACAGCTGCTCCCCCTACTACCCCTCAACCATGGAACATGACCATATTTATTATATAAGAAGAGAAATAGACCGGCTTAAGCTTAGTGAGATTAAAGTGGACTTAAAGTGATCACTCTGTTAGATCTGATATCATCATTCTATTATCGCCACATTGCCAGTGCAGTATTAAAGGAGAAAAAATTACTAAGCCCAAATGTACCTGATCAGCTAAAATATGTGTGGTGTAATAATTACAATAATGTAATTATAGCCTGCAATTAGCCTTGACCTCAACCCTATTGAACACCTTTAGGGTAAACTACATAGTGACGTATTACTTGCATCATTGCACAATATTGCAATTTGGGGCAACTCCAGCTTAATGCCAGCTAATGGTCAGGAGTCTACATTCAGGCCGTTCAGTGTATCTGTAGACATTCTAAAAATGTTTTCTACAGCAGTACTGCTACTACTCAGTATCAGACATTTCCTAATAGCGAATAGCAAAGCTAAACTCATGAAGGAAGTCTCTGGCGGGTACATGGAGAAGGCACATGTTTGCATTTCTGCAGATGTGATTTCTTAGAACGGAGCTTAATGGCTGGAGCCACAGGGATCCTATATATGTAGGAATCTTATGCTGTAGGTTTCAATCAACTGGTTAATATTTTTTAGATTTGTGATTACATGCTTATTTTATAGTTTTCTTATTGATAATTGTATTTAACATGAAACACAGTGTGTGAACTGTCAACTGAATGGCTTGCCATCATAGTCATTTAGTTGTCTGATTGCTCAATTAGAGACAGTAAGGGCAATTTATCAGTGTTCCTCAGGACGCACTGCACCCAAATGTGAAATGCCTTCTGATTTAGCTGAAATTCATCCTGATTCCTAAAATTAATTGGCCAAAATCGGTTTAATCGTACAGAGTAAAAATGGCATGATGTTTTAGCTGCTGTAAAACAGCTGGGCTTCGTGCATAGACTGGGTTTCTGTCCAAGAGGAGCAGACAGCAGATGCTGAATCCAAACAGAGCTTCATTCACTGCGCTAATTTGCTGTGTTAAAACAATTTGAGGTAGTCACACTTACCAGTGACTAACAGCATTGTGTAAAACAGAATCGTGAGCACTTTTGACTCTGCTAGAGAAGCAGAAGCAGTCTAGTCATGCAAGCTAGAAAAATCCATGGAAATCTGACTGCATTCCTGTAGTCCATCAGCAGAAATGGAATTTTAAGAGAAAGAGAAATGACTTGGCCATTTCTGCAAACATCCGCAGCACTTTCCTTCCTTTTTTGCATACCCTTCAGTCATTACTCTCATCACTTAGTAGAGGTATTATCTTGTTAAGCTAAGCTAGGCAGCATCACAGAGATTGTTTTGCTTTTGGTGCAGTGAGCTAAGAATTGACAGGCTTTGCCAATAAAAACATTTCTTGGCTTCTCTGGCTGCTGTACTATAATGCTTTCCAATCTCCCTTGCTGGTCCCTTAAAATTACACACCCAACTGCTAAAAGGAAACAACATTTAATGTGGCTTAACAACTTCCAATCATCCAACAACAAGACATAAATAATGGACCTGTTCATCTGTCAGTAACATTGTTTAAAAAAAAACTACAGGGCAGTGTTGTGAGAGGTGTTCTGCTTTTCAGCTTTTGGATAGTTTAACTTTAAGGCATCACATGATTATTTATGTAAAAAGAGATTAAATTAAGTTCGCAATTTCTGTTCAAAGATTTAGCAATAGGCCTAGATATGCAGGCATATGTACGTATCCAAACCCTCAGGGAAAAAGTTATGTATGCATAAATTCAGTACAGATGTCAATTTTCTGGCTGGCCCCGTCAGATTATTTAAATCAACTGCAAGCTATTTACACCTTTATTCCCAGGAAGTTGTCAGGTTTTTTCTGAGTCTTTATATTGTGCAAAATGAAAGCCCCAAATGCACCAATTACATGTTCAACTGCATTTATGTTTAGAGTTATTACATGTTTAGATTTTTTGTTTAGAAGACCATCTTTTAGAGGCAGATGTAAACATAAAATTTGTGTAAAATATGTAAAAGAGCGCTACATACATAGACCACAGCACCACAGCTACTTGTAATGGAGAAGGTCGTGCCTTGCCCATGAGACACCAGTTGTAGCTCTGCACCTACAAGAATTAAAAATGAACCCAATATTCAGGATGATTAATCAAGGTAGAACAAT
This sequence comes from Trichomycterus rosablanca, assembly GCF_030014385.1. Lineage (NCBI taxonomy): Eukaryota > Metazoa > Chordata > Actinopteri > Siluriformes > Trichomycteridae > Trichomycterus > Trichomycterus rosablanca. The sequence continues at coordinate 43,563,515 of NC_085988.1, read as the reverse complement.
TTAAAAAAAAACATAATAAAAATGTGTAATAAGAAAGTAACAGAGGTGGCCAAACTTAACATAAACAAAGTAACAAAGTAACAACAAGAGATACCACAGAAATAAAAAATTGGTATTAAAATATGGCAAACTTCTCAGAGCACCTGCAACAATGTGGGGCCCGCTTCAAAAAGGGCCACCACTGGGACTGTTCGCTCATTCAGGGTGGTTATGTTGCCAACAAAGGAGCTGGCAAATCTATGAAGAAAACTGTGATAAATTTAACCACTTTCACTCTGCAGCAGTCAGTTTGAAACTATTTTTTAGCTTTTGGTAATTATGAAAAGAAACTGTCTGACATTCTTGTAGACATTAGTGTGTTCTAATCAATTTGATCTCAGTACAGTATGTGTAGCTGAACTCTAGAGCCCTTGTAAGTATTACATTTACATTATCAGCATTTAACGGACACTTTTATCCAAAGCGACTTACAGTTGTGACAGTATACTGTCTAAGCAATTGAGGGTTAAGGGCCTTGCTCAAGGGCCCAACAGAGGCAACCTGGCAGAGGTGTGGCTTGAACCAGCAACCTTCTGATTACTAGTCCAGTACCTTAACCACTAAGCTACAACTGCCCTACAAGTAAAGTGCTTACATTTAGCAGACGCTTTTATCCAAAGCGACCTACGGTACTGTGACTGTATACTATCTAAGCAATTGAGGCTTAAGGGCCTTGCTCAAGGGCCCAACAGTGGAAACCTGGCAGTGGTGGGGCTTGAACCAGCAACCTTTGGCTTACTAGTCCAGTACCTTAACCACTAGGTTAAACCAGTATTGTTTCCCCAAAGCAAATATTTTAGCTTATTTGTCCTCGCACTAATTAGTTTTCTCATGAGTAACAGTGAGAGAAATATAAAACCACTGACTGAAGGAGCAATAGTGATAGAAAATGTGGGAGCTGGATAAAGCCTCTTCTCCCTCACCTAGACTCCAATTTTAACAGCTGAGTGAGGCTTTCATTTGTGGGGGAAGATGAGTTTTAGCACATGGGCTAATGTTTAGAATGCTCTCCCTCTCTCTTATATACAGTGTATCACAAAAGTGAGTACACCCCTCACATTTCTGCAAATATTTCATTATATCTTTTCATGGGACAACACTATAGACATGAAACTTGGATATAACTTAGAGTAGTCAGTGTACAGCTTGTATAGCAGTGTAGATTTACTGTCTTCTGAAAATAACTCAACACACAGCCATTAATGTCTAAATAGCTGGCAACATAAGTGAATACACCCCACAGTGAACATGTCCAAATTGTGCCCAAATGCATCGTTGTCCCTCCCTGGTGTCATGTGTCAAGGTCCCAGGTGTAAATGGTGTTAAATTTGGTGTTTTGGGTACAATTCTCTCATACTGGCCACTGGATATTCAACATGGCACCTCATGGCAAAGAACTCTCTGAGGATGTGAGAAATAGAATTGTTGCTCTCCACAAAGATGGCCTGGGCTATAAGAAGATTGCTAACACCCTGAAACTGAGCTACAGCATGGTGGCCAAGGTCATACAGCGGTTTTCCAGGACAGGTTCCACTCGGAACAGGCTTCGCCAGGGTCGACCAAAGAAGTTGAGTCCACGTGTTCGGCGTCATATCCAGAGGTTGGCTTTAAAAAATAGACACGAGTGCTGCCAGCATTGCTGCAGAGGTTGAAGACGTGGGAGGTCAGCCTGTCAGTGCTCAGACCATACGCCGCACACTGCATCAACTCGGTCTGCATGGTCGTCATCCCAGAAGGAAGCTGACGCACAAGAAAGCCCGCAAACAGTTTGCTGAAGACAAGCAGTCCAAGAACATGGATTACTGGAATGCCCTGTGGTCTGACGAGACCAAGATAAACTTGTTTGGCTCAGATGGTGTCCAGCATGTGTGGCGGCGCCCTGGTGAGAAGTACCAAGACAACTGTATCTTGCCTACAGTCAAGCATGGTGGTGGTAGCATCATGGTCTTGGGCTGCATGAGTGTTGCTGGCACTGGGGAGCTGCGGTTCATTGAGGGAAACATGAATTCCAACATGTACTGTGACATTCTGAAACAGAGCATGATCCCCTCCCTTCGAAAACGACCCCAAACACAACCTCCAAGATGACAACTGCCTTGCTGAGGAAGCTGAAGGTAAAGGTGATGGACTAAACCCAATTGAGCACCTGTGGCGCATCCTCAAGTGGAAGGTGGAGGAGTTCAAGGTGTCTAACATCCACCAGCTCCGTGATGTCATCATGGAGGAGTGGAAGAGGATTCCAGTAGCAACCTGTGCAGCTCTGGTGAATTCCATGCCCAGGAGGGTTAAGGCAGTGCTGGATAATAATGGTGGTCACACAAAATATTGACACTTTGGGCACAATTTGGACATGTTCACTGTGGGGGTGTACTCACTTATGTTGCCAGCCATTTAGACATTAATGGCCGTGTGTTGAGTTATTTTCAGAAGACAGTAAATCTACACTGCTATACAAGTTGTACACTGACTACTCTAAGTTATATCCAAGTTTTATTTCTATAGTGTTGTCCCATGAAAAGATACAATAAAATATTTGCAGAAATGTGAGGGGTGTACTCACTTTTGTGATACACTGTATGTACACTTTTTTGACCAAGAACTGTTAACACCCCTCCTAATTACAGTTGCAATAAAAAGTATTTAACCCTCATTGCAAATGAAGTTTATTAGCAAAACTGACAAACTTTAAGCCATAAACCAGCCAAATAAGAACAAGTTAAAATGCTTAATATACTGTATATTGCTTATATACTGTAACATGTGGTTTCTCCAAATTCAACACAAAAAGCTTGTACATTGTTTTAAAATATGTTAAGATGCTTAAGAAGCATATGGTCTAGTGTCAGTATACTTTTTGCCATATAGTGTATTTATGCTTTTCCATTTACTAGATGTTATTTTGTTTATCCCACCATTCTGTGTAAATAGAGATAAAGCAAAGCAGTTTCTAATACACTCGGACTACTCAAACTTCTTAATCTTAAATTAGCTTTCTTTAATTTATCTTTATTTAAACATTTATAAAGATCCCGACCTGCATCTGTATAACTATATTGATTGTTTTGCTGCCAATTTGCTGCTAATTTGACAATTGCATAAATGACCAGGTATACCTTATAAAGTGTTCAGTAAGTGTAAGAATACTGTATTTGGGAACTACTGACCAACTACTGAATAAGAGTTAAAATATTTTCATTTCAGAGAGCTCATGAGGAAAAGGGTTAGCCTGCAGGTCCAGGTTTTGTGCTTCTTACACCTGGTTATGCATCTTTGTGCATTTGCCTTTTAAAAGTAGCCTTTCGAAAACTGAATGGAATTCCAGCTGTACAAAGCTCACATTTAAATTTTTTGTAACTGGGTCCCTGTCAACCTCCAACACTGGCACATGCTTGCTCATAAGGTTAAGCTAGACACACTATGTGACAGCACGTATTGTAACTTTAGCCTTTTTTCCTGACCTTTCAGTGTATGTGATTTTAGGCAGTGTTCCATTAATGTCTACATAGGGCTGGATACACTGGAGCAGAATATTATAAGTGTATAAGTGTAAATATTTCCACAGATGGAGATTTTGCTTTTGGTCTTTTATATGGGGGGTATTGGTAAGTCATTGGAACTGTGCTGTAAACCGTATCAAAACAGAACTGTTTATCTAAAAATTTACTGTACAGAACTGTTTTACACCGATTAGGCATAACATTATGACCACCTTCCTAAGATGTTAGCAGCTCCCCACGTGCATTAATGAGCCTTGGTTGCCCATGACCCTATCAGCGATTTACCACTGTTCCGTCCTTGGACCACTTTTGATAGATACTGACCACTGCAGACCGGGAACACCCCACAAGAGCTGCAGTTTTGGAGATGCTCTGACTTAATCGTCTAACCATCACAGTTTGGCCCTTGTTGAACTTGCTCAAATCCTTACGCTTGTCCATTTGTCCTGCTTCTAACACATCAACTTTGAGAATAAAATGTTCACTTGCTGCCTAATATATCCCTATATATCACTATATTAGTGTTATTCACTTCACCTGTCAGTGGCCATAATGTTATGCCTGGTCAGTGTATATTTTTATCTATGTAAGAGAAAAGAAGATGGACAGAGCAAAGAGATTTCATTCATACATGACGTAGACTGAACGCAGGTTACAGCTTATACTACAAAAATCACATCACATTTGTCATGTGAATATTGTTTAGCAACAAGCAGCCTTTTAAAATTATTTTTGCTACTTGATTACTTTATTACATACATACATTTTGTTGCATAATATTAAATTACACACAATAACATGATAACAGTAACCCCAACAAATGGTTCTGAATGGGATGGTATTAAAATTTTTTTTTATTTGTGACCCTCAAGGTGCATTTAGTGGTTGTAGTAACAAGTCTCAATCATGGCATAAACCATCTGGAGGCATGTGTATACTCTGTCAATCCTAAGATTACAATAATTTTTACTAATGTTATTTCTGGTGACTGAATAGCTGAAACACATACAGCGGGGGAAATAAGTATTGAGCACATCAACGTTTTTCTCAGTAAATGTATTTCTAATGGGACTATTGACATGAAATTTTCACCAGATGTTGGTAACAACCCAAGTAATCCACACATATAAAGCAGTCAAAACAAATAAGTCCAAAAATTAAGTTATGTGTAATAAAGTGAAATGACACAGGGAAAAAGTATTGAACACATGAAGAAAAGGAGGTGCAAAAAGGCATGGAAAGCCAAAACACCAGCTGAAATCTGTCAGTATTTAGAAAGCAATCCTGCCGCTATCAGTTCAAATTAATATCAGCCGGTTTAGTCCTAATTGATGGCCTACAAAAAGGTTTCTTATTACCAAGTTGTCACACAAGAAGCATCTCGTGATGGGTAAAAGCAAAGAGCTCTCTCCAGACCTTCGCAACCTTATTGTTGCAAAACATACTGATGGTATTGGTTACAGACATATTTCTAAACTTCTGAATGTTCCAGTGAGCACCGTTGGGGCCATTATCCGGAAGTGGAAAGAACATCATTTCACCATAAACCGGCCACGGCCAGGTGCTCCTCGCAAGATTTCTGACAGAGGAGTCAAAACAATAATCAGAAGAGTTGTCCAAGAGCCAAGGACCACTCGCGGAGAGCTTCAGAAAGACCTGGAATTAGCAGGTACAGTTGTTTCAAAGAAAAGTATAAGTAATGCACTCAACCGCCATGGCCTTTATGCACGCTCACCGCGCAAGACTCCATTTCTGAAGAAAAAGCATGTTAAAGCTCGTTTAAAGTTTGCTGCACAACATTTGGACAAGCCTATAAAATACTGGGAGAATATAGTCTGGTCAGATGAGACCAAAATTGAACTCTTTGGATGTCATAGCACACACCATGTTTGGAGGAGAAAAGGCACTGCACATCACCCCAAAAACACCATACCAACAGTGAAGTTTGGAGGTGGGAACATCATGGTATGGGGCTGTTTCTCAGCATATGGTACTGGTAGACTTCATGTAATTGAAGAAAGGATGAATGGAGAAATGTACCGAGACATGCCTGATAAGAATCTGCTGCCATCTACCAGGATGCTGAAGATGAAACGAGGGTGGACATTTCAGCAAGACAATGATCCCAAACACACAGCCAAGGAAACTGTCAAGTGGTTTCAGAGAAAGAAAATAAAGCTGCTAGAATGTCCTAGTCAATCTCCCGACTTGAATCTAATTGAAAATCTATGGAAAGAACTGAAGATCAGAGTTCATAGAAGACACCCCCAAAACCTTCAAGATTTAAAGACAGTTTGTGTGGAAGAATGGGCCAAAATCACACCTGAACAATACATGCAACTAGTTCCTCTATACAGAAGGCGTCTTGAAGCTGTCAGTACCAACAAAGGCTTTTCTACTAAATACTAAATAAATTTCAGTAAGCGTGTTCAATTCTTTTTCCGTGTCATTTCACTGTATTACACATAACTTAATTTTTGGACTTATTTGTTTTGACTGCTTTATATGTGTGGATTACTTGGGTTGTTACCAACATCTGGTGAAAATTTCATGTCAATAGTCCCATCAGAAATATATTTACTGAGAAAAACGTTGATGTGTTTAATACTTATTTTCCCCGCTGTACATGTTAGCCATGAACTGAAATATTTTTTGTAGATTTACTAAAACCTGCTGGGTCAAAAATGTACATACTGCAAATTAGATTATTTATTCAGTAGTGCAGAAAAATATATGCCAGAGTAAAACAGCAACAGAATGTTATTTCAAAATTAATTCAGGGCCCAAAATCGTCTGTACAAAAACTATTGTGAAAAATGCTATAAATACACGAATCTTGATTTGTTAATTCTCTTGAATCTTTGTATAATTTACAGTACAAAGATTTTTCCTGACCAACTTCATTGTGTTTTGTAAATATAAATTTTTTTTTTATTTGATGCCTGCAACACACCCTAAAAAGTTGGCAGAGGCATGTTTAGCACTCTGTTCCATCACCTCTCCTACTGATAAGTTTATTTTCTGTCTTTTTCTCCCGATTTTTAGCGTGTCCAATTTTTACCCAATTGCGTTATGCTTCCTCTCTACTGGAGCTGACCCCCACCCTGATTGAGGAGAGGAAACTGACACACGCTCCCTCCGAAATGTGTGCAGTAGCAGACTGCATTTTTTTTCACCTGCACAAGGCGAGTTCATATGCAGACCAGCCTTGTGCACGGAGAGCCACATCCTGATCAACATCATTCCTCTACTCTGTGCAGACGCCATCAACTAGCCAGCAGAGGTCAAAATTTGCTCAGTTATGAGGTCCCTATACGGCTCCCTCCCTGGATGAACAACAGCCAAAGGTTGTTCATATAGCCGCCCAGCCCAGTCGAATGGCAGAGCTGAGATTTGATACGATGTATTCAGCCCTGATAAGAGTTTTTAATGGTTTGGAAACTGAGGACACTAACTGTTAACATATCTAAACTTTTCTGATAACTTGATTTGTGCATAAAACAGCTTTTTGCGGTATTCTTTGCCACAGACATAAGTTAGAATTTGAGCTTTTTTAATGTGGTGAGATTGACAAATTTAGATTAGAAATGGAAATATCACGGCATCCCTGTACAATATTCTTTAGTACATCTTAGGAAATTGCACTGAGAAATTTTAAGTTATGACTAAGTTTGATTATGTTTTTTTTTCTATTAACTGCATACCCCAGTCTAAATAAGCAAGCCCACATATGAACAATCATCATTCATTTTTATCAACCGCTTTATCCTGGTCAAGGTCGCGGCAGGTCTAGTTCTACTGGGAAACACTGGGCACAAGGCAAGAATACCTGGCTACTTGACTAGGCTAGTAAAATTTAAGATAAGTGAGATTTATGTTTAATGATGCTGGATGTGTTTTATTAGCTAAATTTGGTCAACTGGTTGATTAAGTGAACAGTTACCTTTTCAAAGGAATGATATTCATATTAGATGACTTTGTTCCTGGATGCTCATGTGGCTCTGCCAGCCCACCAGCGCTAAGATTCAAACTCAGTTCTCAGTTGTGCTATTGGCCAGCTGCGCATCTGCACAGACACAGTTGGCTGTCTAAAAGGGGGATGAAAGAAGCCCAAGAATGAATAGTGTCCCGTCCAGCACCTTGCTGCCTTTTATTGCTTCTTCTGCCCCCCGTCATACATACTGTACATGCACACTTAGATGTTAGGAAGAAGTTTTTAACACATTCTAATACTTATTTGAAATAATATGAAGTTGTTTGTTAGTGACTTGACCATTCAGTTGGTGTAGTGCGTGCCTGTGTTTGTATCTCCTACCCCTCCTTCCGTACTGAGCAGATGCAGAACCCGGCGTGAGAGGAACTCAGAGCTTAGGAATGAGAAGAATGTGCAGGGGAGGAGGGGGCACAGCGAGAGAGCGTTGGAAAGAGAAAGAGAGATAGATGAGAGACAGAGAGAGTAAGATGGCATTCGATGGGTGAAATAGATTTATGAGGTACTGGGTGTTTGCATGACACTGATTCTGTCAGTTATGACCTTTCTCTGTACCTCAGATGAAAGGACATCAAAAAGGTGTGTGTGTGGGGGTGCAAGTTTCGGGTGGCTGTGGCTGTCCATCCTCTCTTGATTGCACTCTGGTGTATGAATGACTGCATCCTGGCCTTGTCCCAGTGGACGATATGATACACACACACACACACACACATACACACACACACACACACACACGTGTAGCTTGCACTGGTCCTGACATTTGCCCTTTCTTGCACGGGTGACAATTTAAAAGAAAAAAACAACCTAAAGGGTGTAAATAAGATTGTGGGTCACCACAATCCACCATAACATCTTGATTGCACCTTGGAATAGATTCTACAAATCTTTGGAACTCAACTGGAGAGATGGAACACCATCCTATCAAGCCAAGCAAGTGTATACAATCCTTCATATCAAATAAATGATATGCTTTTAAAGCAAGGTCCTTAAACATACAGACCACATTTCCCAAAAAGTTAGGAAAACGTAGATAATAATTTAGGTCTTTTACCAGCTACGGTACATAATATTGTGAAAAGATTCACAGAATCCAGAGAAATTTTAGTCCATGTAGGGCAAGGCTGGAAACCACTGTTAGAAGTGCGTGACTTTCGAGCCCTCAGATTGCACTGCATCAGAAATCGTCATGCTACCATAATAAATATAGCCACATGGCCCGGGAGGACTTTTAAAAACTGTTGTTACTTAACACATTCTACCACTGTATCAGGAAATCTAACCTTAAAGTTTATTATCTTTGTGTGAGGAGGAACAGGAGAAGCATGCTGAACGATATGCTGCCTGAATCATCATCCAGCATGACCAGTCTGAATCCAAATGTAAACCTCTGTAATGTTATGCATCAATGCATCCAACGTAGCCAAGTAGCACCACAGGCGGTCCAGGAGTTCTGTGATGCCCTGATCCAGCACTGAGAGGACATCCCCTACGGCACTATCCACCGTCATGTGCATGTGGGGGCCAAACACACTACTGAGTCACATTATGTGTTACAGTAATAAAATTCATTCAACACTGGGTCAGCCTGTGAGCCTGTAATCCAGGGTGATTTTAAATCCAGGCTTTAGTGAGTTGGTAATTTCAGTAAAATATTGCAAATCTTTCCTTTGTACTTTTGTGGTTAGAGAATGAATCACAAAAAACATAAAAAGGGGCATTAAATTATGTGATAAAAGACACATATTATCGACTGCATTGATTTTTTTTGTGTAAATGTATGCTATTTCCAAATGTGATGCTTATAACACAGTTTAAAAAATTGGTATTAGTCTTTGATGGCATCATGATAAAAGGAACATTAAGGTTTTTATTTTTTATTTTTACAATTTTATATTTAATTCAAAATTAACAATTAACAGCTGCTTTGTTCATTAGAGTGTGAATATGAGACAAATAACAATCAAAATCACTCTGTGTTTAGCTGTACAGTATTTTCCTCACTGTATAACTTAAACACTTGTGTTATAGCGGGGGGTTCTGAGAAATTGTGAGAATCAACTTTTCCAGGTCTAAAACACTTATTGTTAAAAATAAAGCTTAACGTGGATTAATGTATTAAAAGAATGAAACAGGAACACTAAACTTCTTAATTATTACTGCTCTTAAGTTTTCTCCACTAATGAAATTCATCACTCGTTGTTTTAGTACAATAAGTCTATATAAAACACTCAAATACAATTAAAACAGTTAAAATTAACATAAAAATACAATAAAACCTGCACTTTACCTTAACTTTTTTGTTGTTTATTTGTGCTTTGTGGAGGCTTGTTCTTGGAACACCGTATTCCGTTCAGTAAAGGTGCATTCACAATGCACAAAACTTATTGTGGAAAAAGTGAAAAAGCGCAAAAGTGATTTTGTCACTTCTCATGTGAATGTGCCTTTACTGAACGGATTACGGTATTCCAAGAGCAAGCATCCACGATTAGGAAGTGTAAGAAAACAATGAAGAAGTAAAGCTAAAGTGCGGGTTTTATTGTATTTTTAACTGTTTTTCAATTGTATTTCAGTGTTTTTATATTATATTTGTGTTATTTTCAGTGTATATGTGTCAAAAACATCAAATACATGTGAACATTATGGAAAATTATGGCTGTTTTTTACATTTTTCCTACTGTCCCAATTATTCTGGTATTGGGTTTGTACTTTTGTACAAACAATTGTCTGCATTTTAAGTTGTGCATACTATGTTTGGTTTGAAACATCTTTTAAAAAGCAGAACATAAATAAGTATTTAAACTTCTTTGTTTACATAGGGTGTCTTATAAGCTCCTTAAGTTTTTTAATGACATGAAAGGCAGAACCTAGGACCACACAGCATGTACTGTGGCTGACATTCCAAATGTTAATCCAGGTACTTTTATTGCCTGGCAAATGCCTGGTGGGATCCTCTTTACTGTGATTACCTTGCCATGAGGTAGACCATGCTCTCAACTTCCTCAGTGCTGTCACCACTATGCAAATGATTTTCGCATTCATTTCATATAAAACCTGATTGCTACCCAAATCCTAATGATACTATAAGTAGAAGAATTATAAAAACTAATAATTTCTGATTATCAGAAGGCGGCAAATAGGTTCTGATTCTTTGTCCACTTAAAATCCTTTGATGTCTCCAAAAGTTGCATGGTCATGGTCAATACACATCTTTTTCCCCCTGAAGGAACTTATATTGGGCGTTTGAAGGGGTTACCTCAAGGTTAAAAGGGGTTAGGGGTTGTAGGGTTTAGGGAACCATGAACCACATGGCTAATGCTGTGAATCTTCCAGGCTGGTAACTGGAGCTCAGCTAAGGGAACAAGTCCTGATGATTTATGGCAGGAGTAAAGGCATATTCTATAAACATTGACATACACACCAGCTGCTATCCAGCTTTCCTGAGGCAAGGTTGCCTCATAACCCACTGCTTAAGGTGGCATTCTCTGTCTAGCCCGCATCCACACAGTTTTGTTCTATTTATCTTATATACAATGTCAAATATTTTAACATATTTACTGTAACAACACAAAGTAAAAATCTGCTCATTTCATTCCACTTAGAGAGGTTCTGACATCATTACTGGCATACAAATAAAAGCAGTAACAAATCATGTACTTGGTGTCATGCAGTAGAAATTGGTATTTTAATAGTAGAATGATTAAAAAGTGCAGTTACTGACAACTAATATTGAGTGCTTTTATCATCAGTAAATATGAATTATGATTAAAAGTAATACAGTTAAAAATGTACCCCTTGTCTACACACAAAAAGTAAGCTTGTTGCTTTGTCTGAGCTATTGTCTTGAACTATTACTGGGTTCCTTTTATTTTTACTCCAATAAATTCATTTAGACAAGTACTATAAGTCATTATAGCATGTTGTCTTTACATACTTCTGCATGTAGGTGATGAAAAATAAAGGAAGGTAAAAAAAATAAATACTGTGTTGGTGGAAATCAAATGCATTTAATTTCCCTACACTTGCAAGTCGTTTTTTAACTTTAGATAAATCTAAAAATCTTCTGAAGAGAGACTTGTATATTTTGTGAAGACACACTATACATGCTGTGGTTTGTTTTAAGGCCATAAGATATCAACTATTGGATTATAAATCGAAAGAAACTAGTCAATTATCAAAAAAATCAATAGTGACCGCCGTAGTTGCTACCAGACTGTCAGCAGGGCTTTGTGTCCATGAACATGGATAGAATAAGGGTTAAAGGAATAAACTAATCACTCCACTGTATTATTTGGCTTTTTTTAAACAAACCCAACCCAACCAAATGTAAAAGATAACTTACCAAACAACATTACTTTGCTCTTTCACTTATAGGTCCAGCTTTTGTGCTTCTTACATCATGTTATGCATATTCACACATTGTTCTTTCATATAAAATGGTTTTGCATGGCAGTCATGTCATGAATTTCAGCTTTGTAAAGCTTATCATATGGTTTTTGTTAAGGCTGGGTCATAGATGAGCTCATTCAGTTTTGTAAAGTGACCGCTGTTGCTTAACACTTATGCACTTGTCTATTTTGGACATATACTGTCATGACTTTGTAGATAGTTTTCAGAGTGATGCACCTTCAATTTGGCCATCCACTATCTGAAATCTTTCACTTCATGTTTTGGGGAATTTTTTAAAACTGAATTGTCATAAGTGATACATGCTAATAAGTGGTAATCAACAGGATAGAAAGTACCTATGCAGCTGTATTTGGAACCATGATTTACTCACTTTGAAGTTATAAATAGCTAAGAAGTTTGATATAAACATCTCTAGCGACCTCAGGACTGAGATTTATGATACTGATAATGTAACATATTGACACGATGAACACGATTAATTCTAATTTTAGCCTTTTTTTCCAGGAAGGAATGAACTAATAGCACGCTACATCAAACTGAGAACAGGGAAGACACGAACAAGAAAACAGGTAAGATACTGCTCTGCTATGTTTAAAACAAAGTATTGTATGCATGATGTAGCTGCTAATTTTAGTCAGTAGTGAAAGGGATAAAATAAAAAAGAAATAAATTGGAAGTTAATTACACTCGCAGCCACAGTGTTGTGAACATATGAATATTAGGCCCCTGTGGGCTTTTGTGTTGAAACACTCCACAGCCATGTGATTTATGCCCGAGGACCTACACACAGATGCTGCTATATCAAATATCGGGCTCCCTCTTCAGCACCTCATATAGGCTGGCTTGTTAGGAGCCTCTCTCCCACAATCAAGACGCAATACAACGTGGTGACCCATGTTAGCCACTGGAATCTGATAGCACTCCCTTAAGCATTTGATACAGCAACATCTTATCCAGAATTGGTCACATGTGGAAGGCTTAGGGCTGTTTGTCACAGAGGGAGATGATGGGACAGGGGTGGGATGGATGATGTGCAAATGCTGGAATTCGACTGCTTGGGAAAAACAGAGATCAGTCACCTATTCCTAAAAACACTGTGCCAATGTCTATGACTTATTAGAACAAACTACACAAAAATAATCACACGTTATTGCAAGAGTAGAATATTCTACAGAGAAATCATAATTATTTTCATCCATATTGGATCATGATTATATTATTATATCATTTTTTCACAATCCACATTGACACTAACATTATAATATTTTGTAGAAGCCTCTTTGGCAGTGGTTACAGTTGTAAGTCATCTGGATTTAGGCAGTTTATCCTATTCTTTATGGCAGATCCTTTCAATCTCTGCCAAATTGGATGGTCTGTTAACTGCCACTTTCAGGTCTCTCCACTGATTCTCGATGGGGTTTAACTATGGCCTTTGGCTGGGTCTCTTAATGACAGTCAGATATTTGCTCCAAAGCCATTCAGTATTGTTATTGTCATGTTTAAAGGTTAACTGTTACCCCAGTCTACCTTAGAGCTTCTGTGTGCTCTGGAGAAGGTTTTCTTGAGGGATGTGCTTGTATTTGGCTGCATTCAGACATCCCTGAATTCTTACCAGTCTCCCTGTCCCTGCTGTAGAGAAGCAAGACCATAGAATGATGGTATTAGCCAGGTGATGTGCAGTGCCAGTCTTCTCTCAGACATAGTGCTAGCTGTTCTGCCCAATGTTTCCAAAGTCCTTTACATACAGTCAAATACCATGCAGTCACTGCCACTCTGTTATAAAGGCCTGGTGTATGAAGTGCTGCAGAGATAGTCAACAGTCAATCCTACATCTCTGCACAGGGCCTTTCTGCTCCTTTAGAGTGACCATTGCATTCTTTTATTACCTCCCTGTTCAAGACATTATTGCATGAATGCCATAGAGATCCCTAGACTTCATGGCTTGTTTGTGGCTTGTTGTTTTTTTGTGCTGACAATGCAGTTTAGATTGGGAGCATTATAGTTTTAGAAATGTGCCTTTCCAAACCCTGTCCAATTAAATCAAATTACAACAGGTTCTAAACACATCTCAAGGATAATTAAAGCAAACAGGGTGCACTTTACCACAATTTGGAGTCCCACAACCAAGGGTCTGAATGTTTATTATTATTTTTATTCCTTTAAAAAAACCCTCTTAAAACAGGTATATACTTTATTCATTTTGGGTGATTAAGTGTAGATTAATACATGCAGATTGCAATTATATCCATTCAAAATTAAATCAACAACCACAAAAAAGTGTGCAAAAAGTCGAATCAACTGGGGGTACTTCTGTACATTTCTGGGAAGAACGGCATGGGTTTGGGGCTGTTAACATTTAAATGTACTCTATTAATTAAGAATGTCTACTAAAAATGTTTATTTGCTTATGTAAATGTTTTATAGAGTGTGTAGTTAAATGGTCGTTTATACTAGTTATTCAAATTTATTATTAAACTTTTCTCAGTATGTTAGTTCAAAATGTCGATTTACCTTTATATCAGAAATATTCATCTAGAACAATGATAAATTAAGCCTAAATGAGGAGAACAGCCTGCATTTATTAACTCTTTTCATTCTTAATGTATTATGTGTATTATTGATCAGTAAAGTACATTCATATATATATATATATATATATTATTGTATGAACAGCATTTAAGCAACTGACTCAGAAAGTTTGGTCTCTTGCACAGGTGTCCAGTCATATCCAGGTGCTAGCACGGAGAAAAGCTCGGGAGATACAGGTGAAACTGAAGGTAGTGGCTCCCCTGAGATGGATCACCTACTAGCAAATTCTTACCCCTGCTACACATTTACTATGCTCATAAATACATGCATAATTTATCCATTATGTGACATTTGCCATTCACGCATTGACCCCTTAGTAGGGTCAAGTTCAACCTTCTTCAGTCTCTGGAGCTTTCATGTCTTTTATTGCACGGGATGGTTCACTTACACTCCCACTGGCCATCAGCCATCTTAGCCCAGCTGTCAGAGCCCTGAGCTGGTCACAAGGCTAGCCACTGACAGGCCTTTTAAATACATTTCTGAAACTGAGAACAGTGACTGGCACTCACACATGCCCATATTTCAGTTATGGATGCAGTGTTTGTCCGGTCAGGGTAAAAGAATGCATTGGCTTGTTATGCTTCAAGGACTCTACAGCTGTTTAGCCTACCCATGGACGACTCCCTTTAGAGCTTATGCTTCACACGCTAACCATATCTGTTCTTATTCATTGGTTCTGTTCAGATCATTTATTATATCTGTTTGAATATTCCAACCATAATGCAGTATTTAAGGACTTCAGAATTAGTCGTTGAGTTCAAACATCACAGATGATTACAGTTTGTGTACTTTTTAGATAATGTGTTTAGTGTTTTTTTTTTAACCTTCTTTAAGTCTGTGGTTTTATAATGCTCCAGTACTAGCTGTTGTTTTGACCTCCAAAAGTAACAGGCTGCTTGTTAACACTAGCTGCATTTTGGCAGGGCAATAATGTTTACTTCCCAACCCCAACCCCTTTTAAAGGCCACCAGCGAAATCTGATTTACGTAAGACTTTTGTTTATCAGTTTTTTTTTTTTACTATAGTGTGTATTTGTAAATTGCAGTTTGAATTAAATAATTATTCTATCGAATGTGATTATTATTCCTAGCTAACATACAGTGTATCACAAAAGTGAGTACACCCCTCACATTTCTGCAAATATTTCATTATATCTTTTCATGGGACAACACTATATACATGAAACTTGGATATAACTTAGAGTAGTCAGTGTACAGCTTGTATAGCAGTGTAGATTTACTGTCTTCTGAAAATAACTCAACACACAGCCATTAATGTCTAAATAGCTGGCAACATAAGTGAGTACACCCCACAGTGAACATGTCCAAATTGTGCCCAAATGTGTCGTTGTCCCTCCCTGGTGTCATGTGTCAAGGTCCCAGGTGTAAATGGGGAGCAGGGCTGTTAAATTTGGTGTTTTGGGTACAATTCTCTCATACTGGCCACTGGATATTCAACATGGCACCTCATGGCAAAGAACTCTCTGAGGATGTGAGAAATAGAATTGTTGCTCTCCACAAAGATGGCCTGGGCTATAAGAAGATTGCTAACACCCTGAAACTGAGCTACAGCATGGTGGCCAAGGTCATACAGCGGTTTTCCATGACAGGTTCCACTCGGAACAGGCTTCGCCAGGGTCGACCAAAGAAGTTGAGTCCACGTGTTCGGCGTCATATCCAGAGGTTGGCATTAAAAAATAGACACGAGTGCTGCCAGCATTGCTGCAGAGGTTGAAGACGTGGGAGGTCAGCCTGTCAGTGCTCAGACCATACGCCGCACACTGCATCAACTCGGTCTGCATGGTCGTCATCCCAGAAGGAAGCTGACGCACAAGAAAGCCCGCAAACAGTTTGCTGAAGACAAGCAGTCCAAGAACATGGATTATTGGAATGCCCTGTGGTCTGACGAGACCAAGATAAACTTGTTTGGCTCAGATGGTGTCCAGCATGTGTGGCAGCGCCCTGGTGAGAAGTACCAAGACAACTGTATCTTGCCTACAGTCAAGCATGGTGGTGGTAGCATCATGGTCTTGGGCTGCATGAGTGTTGCTGGCACTGGGGAGCTGCGGTTCATTGAGGGAAACATGAATTCCAACATGTACTGTGACATTCTGAAACAAAGCATGATCCCCTCCCTTCGAAAACTGGGCCTCATGGCAGTTTTCCAACAGGATAACGACCCCAAACACAACCTCCAAGATGACAACTGCCTTGCTGAGGAAGCTGAAGGTAAAGGTGATGGACTAAACCCAATTGAGCACCTGTGGCGCATCCTCAAGTGGAAGGTGGAGGAGTTCAAGGTGTCTAACATCCACCAGCTCCGTGATGTCATCATGGAGGAGTGGAAGAGGATTCCAGTAGCAACCTGTGCAGCTCTGGTGAATTCCATGCCCAGGAGGGTTAAGGCAGTGCTGGATAATAATGGTGGTCACACAAAATATTGACACTTTGGGCACAATTTGGACATGTTCACTGTGGGGTGTACTCACTTCTGTTGCCAGCTATTTAGACATTAATGGCTGTGTGTTGAGTTATTTTCAGAAGACAGTAAATCTACACTGCTATACAAGTTGTACACTGACTACTCTAACTTATATCCAAGTTTTATTTCTATAGTGTTGTCCCATGAAAAGATATAATAAAATATTTGCAGAAATGTGAGGGGTGTACTCACTTTTGTGATACACTGTAAATGTGTTAATTAAAATACAAATAAATAAAAATACATAAATACATAAAATACATGCCAGACATTATGTCTAACATAATTGAAAGTCTAAAGAAAGTTGTGAGGCATTTTGGCCTAAAGATCGGTGAGAAGGCTTCAGTCTCTTATTAGTGCACTACCAGTGGTGTCAGTTGAATGCAGTTAGCAGGGTTGCCAAATTGTGAGTGATAACGTGTTTCAAAGTCCGCCAAAATGCATGAAAAACCACCCAAACATCCAGTACTCATGAAAAACAGTCGATGTTCAGCATTTCCACAATATTAAACCAGTTAAACATGGCCTACTACTGCTGATATCTCACAAGTCTGTGATTATAAATTATGAGTGGCATTTGACGTATTTTTATTTGCAATGTCTTGATACTTGAAAACCTGGCAATGACCCTGCTACTTTCAAATAAAATCTGGCAACACTGGCAGTTAGGGAAGCAATCAGAAAACCACTTGTGTGTGCTGCGTTAACAGTGTCTGCTTGTCTGCTAGTAGTGTTTGCAAGGCATTTTACAGGTCATAATAAAAAAAATGATGCTGTGTGTGTCTGCTGACAACCATTGAAACCACACAATTAAAGCAAATATATGCTAAAGGAATTGGCAGCTAAATTCATGTAAATGAGAGGAAACTAACTCAAATGGTAAACCAATTTCTGACACAGAGTTTTGTCTGGGTAAAGATGGAGATGTTATGTTTTAAGTATTGAATTAAATTTCTCTAGGTTTAACAGGGGCACTTTTATATGTACACTGATCAGCCATAACACTGAAACCAACTCCTTGTTTCTACGCTCACTGTCCATTTTATCAGCTCTACTTACCATATAGAAGCACTTTGTAGTTCTACAATTACTGACTGTAGTCCATCTGTTTCTCTACATACCTTTTAAACCTGCTTTCACCCTGTTCTTCAATGGTCAGGACCCCACAGGACCACCACAGAGCTCCAGCAGCGCTGCTGTGTCTGATCCACTCATACCAGAACAACACACACTAACACACCACCACCATGTCATTGTCACTGCAGTGCCGAGAATGATCCACCACCCAAATAATACCTGCTCTGTAGTGGTCCTAGGAGAGTCCTGACCATTGAAGAACAGCATGAAAGGGGGCTAACAAAGCATGCAGAAAAAGACTTCAGTCAGTAATTGTAGAACTACAAAGTGCTTCTATATGGTAAGTGGAGCTGATAAAATGGACAGTGAGTGTAGAAACAGTAATAAGCTGTTTGTGGGATTTTTTTCCAGAATATCAACAACAGGGCAGTGTTTGGTATTGATTCTGACAGTTTCGTCATCTGTATTATACATTACAGTCTTGTACATGTAGATACCTGATAATTTTACCCCTATTTACTGTTTCTTAAAAGGACCAGGCAGCCAAAGACAAGGCTCTCCAAAGCATGGCCAACATGTCGTCCGCCCAGATTATTTCTCCGGCTGCTTTCCAGAACAAAATGACCCTGCAGGGCCTCACACGGCCTGCATACCCAACTGCTGGAGGGGTGAGTTTAGGCAATAAAATCAAACCTGGCTCTGTCTGGCTAATAACCACATCATCTTTTCACCATGTACAGTATAATAATGTATAATTATTGTCTAATTGTTTTTTTCTCCTAGTTTTGGCATGGAGCGCTTTCAGGTCAAGCAGCACCCACAGAGGAGTAAGGAAGATTTTCTAAAATTATTATTGGAGGCACCACAAAGTCAATTTCTATGAATTATTTTAAAACAACATATTTTTCTCCTGTCCATTTAGCATCAAACCATTTTCACAACAGAACTACATTATGCAAGCCACATGTCCTTCCATCACAGGTTTGTGCATCCTTAAGACTTCAGACTTTATAAATCATCGTCTTATAAATCATGTACAGATATATGTTTACCCTTATTTTTTTTTTACCATTACCATCATATTTGCAATGTCCCAATTTTGGATATATTCAATTCCTCTGTGCACTCCCGGGGATCCCAGCCACTTGCATAACAGCCTCACTGGCCTTGCGGAGCAGACAATAGGAGTCACGATAGCAGTGGCACTGAGGTGATTTCCCAGTTGGCCTCCCCTCCCTCAGACATGACTTAATGTGTCTGTTAAATGACAACCAGGCAGGTGGCACCACCGTGGTGTAATCTACGTAATCAGCTAGCACAATAACAATATTGGCATCATAGAGTCCTGGTGCTTTTTACTCATCATGTATGCTAAGTTTCCTCTTGTTATTGTGAGGTATCGACTTTATAAAAATCCCTTCAAAAACACTTCCACATTCAGTTCATTGCAGACATATTAAAGGAGCACCAAGAAATGTTTTTATATAGTGGCATGTTTATTCTGCCCCCTGTGTTGTTGGCTCTATAATAAGTCACTAATGCAAAATCATTTATGGTGAATCATCTCAAATCTAACAATTCTCCCCCAACACTATTGGAAGAAAAGACACAGAAGCTTAAATGTTATAAATGTAAATTTTCTTCCAGATGTGATGTAGGTGTGATTTGTTGTATGACAGATTCATCATACAATATCAATTATCTTCACTTTCACAACATATCACTTTCCTACAAGATCTAAATTCTGAGTGTTTTCTTACTTTAATTATGAGGAATATTTTGCCTCACCTTTCTTTTTTTAATTGTCAGGTTATGAGAGTGCTTCAGGTCTGTCTATGTCCCCTAGTGCCCCACCTTGGCAGGGTCGAAGTATAGCCAGCTCCAAACTGCGTATGTTGGAGTTTTCTGCCTTCCTGGAGCAACCGCAGGACCCAGAAAATGTGAGTCTATATGTATTCACTTTAACAAAAACCTAAATTCGATTGTGCGCTACCGTATGTTCACATTAAAGTTGACCTCAGTTGTTCCAAATTTGCACCACTATCATATCCAGAATGCTTTGTATTCTGATCACAATTATGTTACTTACCTATGATATATGTTGCTCTGTGTTCTGATTTCAGCAGTTTAACAAACACTTGTTTGTGCACATCGGTCAGTCCAACCCGACCTATTCTGACCCTTATCTGGAAGCAGTGGACATCCGGCAGATCTTTGACAAGTTCCCCGAGAAGAAAGGAGGACTGAAGGAGCTGTTTGAGAAAGGACCTGCAAGTGCTTTCTTTCTTGTCAAGTTCTGGGTGAGCTTAGTCAAAAACATTTATGTGTGAGTAATTTGCCCCTTAAGTACAGAGGGTACTGATATAATTAGACTACAGAAGAGGCTGCTGATGATTATCAGGTTATCAGACCTACAGATGTATTAAGGAAAGGATGTGATATGAACTTAACGACCTTTTTCACACCTGTAATGGCCATTTATGAGAGACATGTGACCATTACACGTCCGGGCAACATCTGAACTCATTAGGGAATGGTTGCACGTTAGTCTGGGTGTTTCCTTTACACTAGCTAAGCAGACAGTTGATCAGTGGGTACAAAGAGAGGGATGACGGGATGTTGTAGATCTCTCGGGCCTTGGGATGTAGAGAGTGACAGGCACTAGTTTTTCACCAGAGAAATCTGAGCTTGGCCACCTGTCATGCTTACTATTACACCATCCCAAACCACATGCACCCATCTATTTATAGAAGCTTCGTGCATGAGTAGATGGATATATAGATAGACTGACAGACAAACAGATTACAATCACAAACAAAGGTGAGTTTTATTGGTTCATTGCTAATTAAAATCATGTTCCAATTATGACACTTTGTCAGACTGTATAGCAAAATAAAACAACAAACAGTGGCATGGTAGTGTATCTCACACATGAACAAACAACAATAGGGGGTGGTCAGATGTTAATACTTATGAATGGACTATTTTTCATAATAATCGTGAAATGCTGTATGTTTCGACATTCACAAATCTGCACTTTACCTTTAGGGATAGTGGACAATATTATAACCAGCCATTTGCCCCCTTTCTATTTTATTCTGTATTTGTCACACAATGTTTCACATTATCAAATTACTTTGAATATTAGACAAGATAACCCAAGTAAAGAGAAAATGAATGATTGCTCCTGTTAGGAGCAAAGCAAATTTGATTTGGTGCAGTTTTTATGCCGGATGCCCTTCCGGACGTAACCCTCTTATTCCTACAGGCTTCGTACCGATAGTAAGGATGCACTGATACATACCCACCCGCCACCCCCCGAAACACACACACCAATGGCTAGGTTTACCTAATGCCATGCATCTTCTGTAATTGTGAGCTCAACCTAGAGTTCAAACCCCCTGAACTCAGGCTCTTACTATTACGCCACACTTACTAAGCTCACTCCAAGTACATTCAAAATGCTTTTTTTTTTTTATATGAAGTTATTTACTAATAGAAAATGCTGTTCAGCCCTACCTGGCTTCATGTGAGAAAGTGATTTATTTGACAGTTGGGTTTAATTTTACAAGCCTCACCTTTGCATGAAAACTGGCAGACCTGTTTAATCAAAACATCACTTAAATAAAACATGTCTGGCAATGTAAAGCAGGGAAGATGGTCATAAATGAAGCACATTGAAATCTTCCAGTTTGGAAAGGGTTACAAAGCCATTGCTAAGGCTCTGGGACACCAGCGAACCACAGTGAGAGGCATTATCCAAAAATCAAGAAAACATGAAACAGGAGTGCCCGGCTTACCAACATACCACCAAGAACGCATCATGACTCATCCAGGAGGTCAAAAATTATCAAGACAAACATCAAAAGGACTGCAGGCATTACTTGCTTCACATGATTCTACACTAAGAAAGACACAAAAATGGCATCCATGGGAGATATGCACTGCACAAACTACTGCTGACCAAAAAGAACACAAAGGCTTGTCTTGCGTTTGCCAGAAAAAATCCCACTAGATCTGGTCTGGGGCTGCTTTGCTTTCACAGGACCTGCACAACCTGGCATAGTTGATGTGATGGAACTATGAATTTTGCTCTCTATCTGACCTTTTAGGTCCGCCTGTGGCTTAAAGCTCACACTTCTAAAACTATGATGGCACAGATGCTTAGCCATCCTTCAAATCCTCACAAATCTGTCATCCCTTTAAATCCCATTTGAGGAAAAGTTGGGACATTTTGTAAAATGGAAAACCATGAATTTGTAATTTTTTAAGTTCTCCTTAAAAGTGAGAACGCTTTACACCTGGAAAACTCTTGTTTAACTGACAAAAATACAAAGAAAACATTGTTTTCACTAAATAATAAATAACTTTGGACTTTGTGCCTGCAACACAGCAACAAAAAAAAAAGATGGGACACAGACAATCATGATATCTTACGAATTCACCTGCTTATTGCAGAATGTTTAAAATGGTGTAATTCAAATAATCTATAAACTTTTCACTCTTATGTTTGCCCTGTCCCAGCTTTTTTCTATTCTTTTACTTTTTTTCATTTGCATTTTTGCACTTTTTACACATGCAGTTTTAGAGCATTTTGCCCAAGACTTTAAGCACTATGTACAAACCCAGGCCAACAATTCTCTAATCAATAAGCGCTCTTATACAAACCCATAAGAATGGGTCATGACTTGGGCGTACACAGGCAGAAGTTGTCATGACAACACTGACAGGCCTCCTGGCACTACTCCAAAGCTATGGCATTCTAGATTAAATTTGCACACCGGCAATGGCCACTGTCTCGCACTGTGCCCCGCAGCCGTGTCCTAACTGATCACCTTGCGCTTTTGAAGTGCCAAAGCAATCGGATTTGAGCCGGCCGTGCTAAATTGTTACACAGGGAGCTGGGCAGCGTAACGCAATTTGGAGCATTGTGGGATGTTGATTGTAATTGGATGAATTCCCTCGCAGAAAGAGAGAAAGCAGGAGAGTACGGGTTTAGCTAAGAAATGAAGATAAATGAGGGAATAACAGAAAGCAAGAGATAAAGATGGAAAAGGAAAAGGTGACGGGGGGTTATAATAGGGCATTATTAGGCAGGGAGCTAGAGGGGAAAAGGTAAACCTGCTTTTATGTGTTCTTATATATGGGCTAAGATGAAAATGTAGCTTGCAGTGGTTAAAGGTGTCACTCTAAGATCCATCTACTGTATCAACATTTTGCAAATTGCTATATCTCTTTTAGATTGGGCAGTATATATCATCGTATGTATATGCACAGATGATATATGTGATAATCCACCTGTTGAACTCAGCCAAAGTCATCTGAGGTTTTGCAGACAGGTGGCATGCGATGAATAGCCGGCCAGATCAGTGACCAAAGCTAAGTCAACATGAACTAGGCTGGAGTGAGTGGCAGGACTTTGCAAGGTGCCCAAGCAAGACACTCTTTAGTTAGGTCATCATCGTCAGAGAAATTGGAAACTAGGATGTGTTAGGTCTGGTTTACTTCAAAAGTAGAAAAGTAGTAGGATAGTACATGATTGCTGGCAATGCTGATATAATGCAACCGGTTTTGTAGCAACCTCTTGTGGAACAAAAAGCAGCCCCCTGGTACTTATGTACTGATTATACACTATGTAGCCAAAACCATGGGCATTCATATGCCACAAGCATGCTACTATAACAGCCTTCACTGTTATAGATTTGAATTGTTTTACAAACTTTTGGACAAGAAGACCTGGCTGACAAGCAACGTAGCATAAATGTCTTCGTAAATATACACTTATTCTAAAATGGCTCTCTGCCCAT
This sequence comes from Trichomycterus rosablanca, assembly GCF_030014385.1. Lineage (NCBI taxonomy): Eukaryota > Metazoa > Chordata > Actinopteri > Siluriformes > Trichomycteridae > Trichomycterus > Trichomycterus rosablanca. The sequence continues at coordinate 43,539,627 of NC_085988.1, read as the reverse complement.
ATCCCTAAAAAGTTGGGGAAAAGTGCAGTTTAAGACTAGGAACCTGGCAATTTTTTATAAAATGCCCAATACAGGCAGGACAGGTAATTAAAAGGTAATGTAGTCTTGTTTTAAAGAAAGCATTCAGAAAAGGCATAGTTCCTTATGAAAGGATGGGTTTAAGATAAGCAATCCTAAATAAGCAATTGCAAGTACTTTAGGTACAGTGGGGCCAAAAAGTATTTAGTCAGCCACTGATTGTGCAAGTTCTCCTACTTAGAAAGATGAGAGAGGTCTGTAATTTTCATCATAGATACACTTCAACTATGAGAGACAAAATGAGAAAAAAAAAATCCAGGAAATCACATTGTAGGATTTTTAAAGAATTTATTTGTAAATTATGGTGGAAAATAAGTATTTGGTCAATAACAAACGTTCAGCTCAACACTTTGTAACATAACCTTTGTTGGCAATGACAGAGGTCAAACGTTTCCTGTAAGTCTTCACCAGGTTTGCACACACTGTAGCTGGTATTTTGGCCCATTCCTCCATGCAGATCTCCTCTAGAGCAGTGATGTTTTGGGGCTGTCGCTGGGCAACACGGACTCCACAAATTTTCTATGGGGTTGAGGTCTGGAGACTGGCTAGGCCACTCCAGGACCTTGAAATGCTTTTTACGGAGCCACTCCTTCGTTGCCCGAGCGGTGTGTTTGGGATCATTGTCATGCTGGAAGACCCAGCCACGTTCCATCTTCAATGCTCTCACTGATGGAAGGAGGTTTTGGCTTAAAATCTCATGATACATGGTCCCGTTCATTCTTCCCTTAACACGGATCAGTCGTCCTGTCCCCTTTGCAGAAAAACAGCCCCAAAGCATGATGTTTCCACCCCCATGCTTCACAGTAGGTATGGTGTTCTTGGGTTTTTCTTCTTCCTCCAAACACGACGAGTTGAGTTTTTACCAAAAAAGTTCCATTTTGGTTTCATCTGACCACATGATATTCTCCCAATCCTCTTCTGGATCATCCATATGCTCTCTGGCAAACTTCAGACGGGCCTGGACATGTACTGGCTTAAGCAGGGGGACACGCCTGGCACTGCAGGATTTGAGTCCCTCTCGGCGTAGTGTGTATACTGATGGTAGCCTTTGTACTTTGGTCCCAGCTCTCTGCAGGTCATTCATCAGGTCCCTCCGTGTAGTTCTGGGATTTTTGCTCACCGTTCTCATGATCATTTTGACCCCACAGGATGAGATCTTGACCCCAAGGGAGATTATCAATGGTCTTGTATGTCTTCCATTTTCTTACAATTGCTCCCACAGTTGATTTATTCACACCAACCTGCTTGCCTATTGTAGATTCACTCTTCTCAGCCTGGTGCAGGTCTACAATTTTCTTCTTGGTGTCCTTCGACAGCTCTTTGGTCTTGGCCATGGTTGAGTTTGGAGTCTGACTGTTTGAGGCTGTGGACAGGCGTCTTTTATACAGATAATGAGGTCAAACAGGTGCCATTAATACAGGTAACGAGTTGAGGACAGAAGAGCTTCTTAAAGAAGAAGTCACAGGTCTGTGTGAGCCAGAAATTTTGCTTGTTTGTGGGTGACCAAATACTTATTTTCCACCATAATTTAATATAATAAATTCTTTAAAAATCCTACAATGTGATTTCCTGGATTTTTTTTCTCATTTTGTCTCTCATAGTTGAAGTGTACCTATGATGAAAATTACAGACCTCTCTCATCTTTCTAAGTAGGAGAACCTGCACAATCAGTGGCTGACTAAATACTTTTTGACCCCACTGTATTTCACCCACTAAAGTGCATATCATTATCAAAAGATTTAAAGAATTCAATGAACTAAAAAACAACTACTAAACGCCTATGACTTTTAATCCTCCAGATGGTACTACATTAACAACGGGTATGCTTCTGTAATTAGTAGCACCACATACTGTAGGTTAAAAATGGACAATAGTTTATAAATTGTTGTAAATGAACATTGCTAATGAATGCGTCCACACACGACAATTAAAACTGCCTAACCCATACATCAGCCTAGTACATAAACTCAGGTAACTTTTCTGAGCTTAAGCTTAACTAAAATTGAAGCAGATTGGCTTTATTTGACGGCTTTTAGCATTCTATATTTCTCTTGATAACATTCCAGAGGTTTTCAGTAGGGTTCGAGTCTGGAGATTGTCCTGTGAAAAAAAAACAATCCCCAGAGTTGGGAAACATTGTTAGAGCAGAGCAGAGTTTATTCAGGATAATCTTATATGTGGTTCTGATTCCAGCCTTGCTGAGGCACCCTCATCACTGGTCCTCCACAAAATTTCATAATGGGTGCAAGATACTGTGGCTTGTCTGACATTCTTTCCACTTACAGGTGTTTGTCCAAGCTAAAAAATTGGACTGATCAGAGAAGATGAGCTTACTCTAGTCCTCTATGGCCAAATCCTTAAGGTCTTTTGTAAAGCTCAGCAACTTTACACTTATTGTATCCCTCTGCCAGTAAAGACAGAATTGAACTTGAACATTTTTTGGGAAATTATTTTTTTATCCCAGTTACTTTTGAGGTTCTACTACCACTGCTTTTGCCACTCAGTTGTATTTGCCATCCTATTGCAAAGGGATAATAACCACAGCAGGGATTTTCCTACCTTTCCTCTAAAAATGATTTGGTTCAGATGATCATTTAACCAGTACCTCATTAAGCAGACTGAGATGTGCCTGTGTTGGAATTCAACAAACACTAAACTGAAATAACAAACATGTGAAAATGCTGATTTAAGAAATTTTTTAGCTTTATTTTAATTTTTGTCAGAGCTGTACGTTGTTGCCTAGAAAGAAACCATCCAAAATATTAGCAGCAAATATTGAATTTCTTTAATTAGGCCTTGGAATTACACTTAGATCCTGGTTCTGGACTATTGAAATACTGGAGGAGGAAGATAAAAATATTTAAAATTTAAAGTAATGTGTAGAAATGGCTTTGGATTGCTTTCAGACCACAGAAGTGAAATAAAGCTTTGCACATATAGGAAATGTTTTTATTAGGGCTGTCGAAGTTAACGCGATAATAACGCATTAACGCAATCTCAATTTAACGCGATTTAAAAAAATAGTGACGTTAACGCAAATTCTATTTGGCTCTGCGAGTCATCTGTAGTTTATGTTGAGACTTGACCTTGCACGGCATCTCTCATTAAGACGGCGTTTCTCAAATGTAACCGAGCGTCGTAGTGATGCACTTTCTTAAAAAAGAAATAAATACACGGTATATTCACAAGTTGTCGGGAGCAGAACACTTTTATTACTTTTTCTGTTACGGTACCGAATAGCGGACAGCTAGAGTCATCGCGTTAGCCAAGCATGCTATTCCATGAACTATGGAAGCCCCAAAGGGTCAAAACACACTCACTTCGTGTAGAAACGTCCATCAAACCATTGTCACGATACAACCACAGAAAAGTCTGTTACAATAACTACGCCTTATCCCACCTAAAGCACCGCTGATCTACAATGTTTGCTGATGGAGACATTTTAACCTACAATCTGACATACAGTATATACGAAGTCAAGGGTCTCTGCTGGATAGTATTACTGCCTAGTATGTGAGTGAATAAAACTCCCTTACAGTTTTCTCTTGTCCCAGCAGTTTTTAACATCAGTACATTTAGCATAAAATGTGTTCACCATTTTAATTGTAACATTTCACTTAAAAATCCTTGTTTTCTATAACATTTACACAGATTTTTTTAATGCGATTAATCGCGATTAACTATATGAAATTCTGAGATTAATCGCGATTAAATTTTTTAATCGTTTGACAGCCCTAGTTTTTAGATATATTGGTTGAATTCATATCACAAAAAGCATTACTTCACAAACCTGCTGCCAAATATTTTTGCTTGAACTTAAGCTGATATTTTTGCCGAGCTGAATGTACACTGTGAATCTGTTGCACTGCACCGTACCTGGCGGTAGCTCTAAAATGATTAACTTGATTATCTTTATGTTGGTGCAGGCGGATCTGAGCGTGAACCTCCACGATGAAAGTAATTTTTTCTATGGCGTCTCAAGCCAGTATGAGAGCTCTGAGAATATGATCATCACCTCCTCTACTAAAGTCTGCTCCTTCGGCAAGCAGGTGGTGGAGAAAGTGGAGGTAAGAGCTGACAGGGGACAATGGGAATAAAATATAGAGCACAATATTGCCAGTGGCTTTGGTAGATTTAGATTAGCAAAGATATTACTGTAATAAAATCTTTTATCAGGTTTCATGTCACATTAGTGTTTATGCTCATAAGTCACAAAGGAATCGCATTATCCCAAATTGGCTTATATATCTGAACACATCCACTTAATGTTATGTGAGTTCTAATTAAGGTTACCAGTATGAGAAATATTTCTGCCTCTTCCTCTCTCTCTTTGACAGACGGAGTACGCGCGGTTTGAGAACGGGCGATATGTATTTAGAATCCACAGATCACCTCTCTGTGAATATATGATCAACTTTGTCCATAAACTTAAACATCTCCCAGAGAAATATATGATGAACAGTGTACTGGAGAATTTTACTATACTACAGGTACATGTTTAGTGGTTTGCTCCCCAGTTGTTTTACCACACTATACAGTACAGCATGGCACATTTACAAATACTGTATGTGATCTCACATTTTGTCATCATGTTCCTGTGCTGAATTTTTTAACTCTTATTGCCAGGGTACCAAGAGTACCAAACAGAGACATATGGGAAGAGCTGAAAACAGTGATAAAAAACACTGACCAGATATAATTCTTTACCAGTATGGCAAAGCAATAATAATAATATTAATAATGCCATTTATATTGCTGGACTGTGATGGACTGGATTCCTGTCCAGGGTGTTTTGTTGTGTCGTGTTCTGGGTCATCATGAACCTGAATTAGAGATAACGCGTTTACAAAAGAAAAAAAAAATCTTTATTTATATAGCACTTTTTGAGATCAAAGTGCTTAACATATAAAAGATTATACAAATCATTTATACAAATACATTTTTATCACAAAAATCATTATATCTATTACCATCAAAGATGCTTGTCCATCTTCATTAGAAGCATACAAGCATTTATTTACTCTGTAGAGTTTTCCATTTTTTTAAAATGTGTCTCCACTAGGAAACGCCATGTGCAATACCCAGGACAGGGTGCCGATTCATCATTTGGCCATAGCCCCTAGATAGATATTCATGTCTGTGCTAACATTCAGCCTCGGTGGGCTTTTAGCATTAAATTTGGTACTGTAGGGCTTTTTTCTGTAATTTAGGTGTAGTAGGTGGTACATGTCACTAAGTAACTACTACATCGTTTATTATATTGAAATTTACATTCCTCATTTTAGACACAATATATCTTTTTACTGTACCCATAATGTAGGAGTTAATACAGTTGTAGCTAATGGTACATGCCACTAGGTAATTACTACAAAATGTCACTTTTTACATGCTCCCTTAGCTTTTCAACCCAAATGAACCTCACATTTTAGAAATAGCGTTAACAGAATAAAAATTAACAGAAACACTTTTTGAACATATTTGATTGTAGTTTGTTCTTTGTTTGCTGCAGAGTCAGTTCATACAGTTTTATTTATTTTTGGATGTCCAATATGAAACTAACTTAACCACAGTCGCTATTGTATAAAATCCACGTTTTGAAAGCTAAAATGGCTTTGCTTGTGATGTGCTTTATATTGAGATAAGCTATAAGCTTGTTGGTTATCTGTTAAAAGAAATCGACAACATGTACATACCTTATTCTGATGAATGTAAAATATACCCCTTTAACTTAGGCAATTCTCAAACGGCTTTATTTTATTGTGTAAGTGCAGTGAACTGTGATTCAGTAACAAAATCCAAAACTCATTCAGCTCATTGTATTTCTTCCAGCATATTTATCTTTTTAAGGAGCTGCAACAAAGTCAAATTAACAGCTAGAGTCAAATGTTGTATATTCTGCCTGCTTATCCACACCTAACCACTATAGATTTGGCATTTAATTGTTTAAGTTAGCTAGGCAGAAATTAGGTTATTGAGACAGATGGAAATAAGGCTGTTACCCCAGCAATAAAACGGTCCTAACAACAGTTCTTCAACACTGGCATTCACTGTGTTGCCCTCTGCCCACTCACTGTGACTCTGAGACAACCATCTACTGATTGTGCATTGAGAATCATAGAAAACTCACTCATGTCTTTTCAATAGTCTGAAATATTTCAGATTGACTTTTAAGTGACGAAAACAGACTAGCATGCAATCATACATGCACACACACATACTTTAAACTTGCTGTAAGCTATTTTCATAATAGCTGTGTTCAACACTGATATCAGAGTTGAACATATATGCTGTTACCATGATTTGACAATTAAATATGAAATACTCAGGTTTTAAATGTATTCAGCAATGTATCCCATGACGATAACAAAGAATACAGAATTACAAATTTAAAATCATTTAAACACATTAAAAAAGAGCTTAAGTTGCACTGTTTCTTGATGGGGTTTAATAATGTTTTTACATTTGTTTTTTACAAAAACACAAAAACATGTAAAGCTCAGCACAAATTTTCACATACTTTATTGAAACAAAAACTACATAACAGTGAACATGCAAGTAATGTATGTGAGCAAAACCAGTTTAGCTTTCAGTGTGTAGATTTATAGTTACCTACCAGTAGTAGTTGCGAAGTGCAAACTAAACATGCTAATCAGAATGGAGGTGCAGCCATTATATTAAAGCTTTTTATGATAACAGTATTGTAGTTAATATAGGATGATAAGCAGAGTTACACTCAGAATATACACTGATCAGCCATAACAATAAAACCACCTCCTTGTTTCTACACTCACTGTCCATTTTATCAGCTCCACTTACCATATAGGAGCACTTTGTAGTTCTACAATTACTGACTGTAGTCCATCTGTTTCTCTGCATGCTTTGTTAGCCCCCTTTCATGCTGTTCTTCAATGGTCAGGACTCTTCCAGGACCACCACAGAGTAGGTGCTGAGAATCATCCACCACCTAAATAATACCTGCTCTGTGGGGGTCCTGGCCATTGAAGAACAGTGTGAAAGTAGGCTAAAAAGATATGTAGAGAAACAGATGGACTACAGTCAGTAATTGTAGAACTTCAAAGTGCTTCTATATGGTAAGTGGAGCTGATAAAATGGACAGTGAGGTGGTTTTAATGTTATGGTCGATCAGTGCATACACCATATTTTCACCTGTGTGAAGCAAGGCATGGGGTTGTGGCTGACTTTTACCCTAACTTTCTAAGATTATGCTTACTGACATTTGCTGTTGCCATGAACTGCCACAAACTGCTCATTTTTAGTGCTACTGGTATTGGATGTCGATTTTACAGTATCATGATAACTTGTAAAATATATTTTTTGCCAAGTAAAAAATAAATATAAGAAATGCTATGTACAGTTGGATCAGTTTGTTCCTGTTGACTGTACATTTAACTACTTTTGTCTGCTCTATCTGTCTCAGGTTGTTACTAACAGGGACACTCTGGAAATTTTGCTGTGTGTGGCTTACGTGTTTGAAGTGTCAACCAGTGAGCATGGTGCCCAGCATCACATCTACAGACTGGTCAAAGACTGATTTTGAGACTGTAACTGTACAACTACTACCTATTACTACTACTAAAGCTCAAAGCACCACGACTTCCCCTACTGCTGTCCTACAGACCTCCATGATTTAGTCAGGGAATACAAGCACATCGACGGGTGATCTACCGATTCCACAACACAACTCCGACTCCCAGAGGCCTGAGCAGGAGAAACTTTTCTAGTGAACATGACACAATCAGAACGTTTGCTTCTTCTAGAAAGATCAAAGTCAGAATGCAAGTTGAGACAGGTGTTTTGTGTTCTGTTCTGTTTTCTTTTTTTCTAATATGGAAAATACGATTAGAAGGAAATTGCATGAAGATGTTTTTCTTCCTTGAATTGAATGTAACTAAAGAGTTGTTTGTTATGGTGTCATTTCACACAGTGACTTGTGACAGACTGGATGTCACCCAGTGAAGAGTTAAATATGCATATACACTTATCTTGTTTTAGCCTCCAAGCTGCATATGTAAGGTATTATGCACTGAAAAAGCTGTGTATGGCCAAATTCTTTATAATATTTAATTTAAATTGCATCCTAGCAATCTGTGTGACGAAAATAGCAATTACATTGAGCATTTAAAAACAGTGTGTAAGATTTTCACAACTTCAGTTCAGGCAAGAGGAAAAATACAGTCTGGAGAAATGAATTCAACCACTTTTATTATGTTTTTATCATAAGTTCAGGGCATGTATCCACATCCGATTTACACACAATGCCATTTGATTTTTTTTACTAGCAAAGATTTGCAAAAAAGTAAGTATTTATCAGATTCAAAAGGTAATTAAAAATAGTACTCAGACACCAAAATGTATAACATCAATACTTTGTTGCATAGCAGTTTGAAGATGTCTACAAATAAAACAATTTATCCTTTTGCAGCATCATGGTTCAGTTTTGACATATTTTCTTTCTCCAACTTGTCTTTAATTCCCCAAGAGTATGAGTTCTCTGATAGGCCCGCAATATTAACATTTTGGATAATTTTGAATGGCATTTAAGTCAGGGATCATACTTTACTGTGGGTATAGTGTTACTGGGTCTAAGAGAATTTTGGTAAATCTTGTGTGGCACATCTGTCTGGTGCTAATTTTTGGTTCTTTAAACGTTCCACGTACACAGTACAAAACCAAATGTACTGACAGGGATATTTAAGATGATTACTATGGCTCTCTAGTCTTATTCGTTTGTCTTTAATAATTTTGTCCCTGGTAACTTTAGAAAGCTGCTTCATCTTTACTGTTGTTGCTACCCACTGAGTAATTAGTTTCCATCTTTGTAGATTTTTTAAACAAAAATCATTCCCCAAGCTTATAAACATATGAAGACAGTATGTGTAAAGTAGAAGTGGATACATGAACTGGAAGTACAAACCTCATTTTCAGAAAAGTTGGGACATTTTGTAAAACGCAATAAAAAACAGTGTGATTTGTTAATTCTATTAAATCTTTACTTAATTGATAAAAGTAGAAATAAAGGAGTTCCAATGTTTTGACTGATTAACCTAATCGTATGTTGTAAACATAAAATACACTCCAGAAAGTTGGGACAGAGGTGTGTTGGTTTGGGAACTGAAGATACTAATTGTTGCAGTGTTGCCTATTCTTGCTTGATATGAGACTTCAGCTGCTCAACAGTTCCCAGTCACTACTGTCACTATTTTCCTCTTAATGCTGCACCATACATTTACAATTCAAGACAATTCTGGACTGCAGGCAGGTCAGTCAAGCACACACATTCTGTGTCTACGAAGCAGATTGAGGTTTAGCATTGTATTCCTGAAATAATCATGAACCTTCTGGAACAATACATTACATGTGTGTTACTGAAATCCTAATACGCACCTCTACATTAAAGGTACCTTCATACATATGCAAGTCACCCATGCTATGACAGATGTTGGCTTTTGGACATTTCACTGATGACAATCTGTCTGGTCCTTTTCATCTTTGGCAAAGAGAACATGAAGTCAGACCAGTGCACACATTTCCACTGTCATTCGGACAATCTGAGATAAGCTTGGGCCCAGAGAACTCGGAGGCATTTCTGCAGGCATTTCAGGTTGCATTTCTTGATGCAAGACTAAATTATTTGCAATCTTGCACTGAGAAATGATTGGCAATTCTCTTTGGAAGTTTGGCTCAAAGTGGTGAGCCAAGACTGATTCTCTCACCTGCTACCAATTTACCTGAATATTGTGAAATGTTGTAACTTCAATATTCTATAAACTTTTCACTTTTATTTTGCATCTCTCACTTTAACTTTTTAAAGTGTTCTGCAGGCAACACATTCTATGCTTTCTTTCTACTTTATAGTTTAAATAATAGTTTAAGCGTATTACCAAATCAAAGATTCTTCTTCAGACTGTGTTTTAAGGGGAATATTAAATAAATCAATAGTGGCTTATCACTTGTTTCCTCTCACTGTACATGATCTGAACAACTCCTGCTATGAATAAATCTGGTAAGTATTTGAAATTTGGTAAGCTGTAAAAAAACACATGGGTAACCATTAAACTAAATTGTGCAAATCTCTCTGGACTCAAGCTGAGAACTACTGACTTACACTGTGTGACTTCAGTCTATGTGCTAGACTGACATTTATAATGAAGCATGACACTCTTTTGACGTAACCTGAAGAATTCTGTCACATACAAAAGCAAATGCAAAGAAAACTCCTTAGTGTGACAGTAGCGGTCTGTGCAAAAAAAGAACTTGGAGGAAAAACTAAACTGTGCATATCAGTACTTGATTACTTGATATTTATTTGATTGTTCTCTTTATCAATGAGGAAGCTAAATCTGTTATATAAAAGTTTGATATAAGAATTTAATGATTTTATTACACTTTATTTATAAAAGATAGAAAGCAAGCTGTTTAATTTTTGGAATTCTATGTATTTTAAATCTAGCAAAATTCTTATTTAAGACAAAAATAAAACTTAGACACAAATAATGTAGCTGTTAAAAATGTCCAGTGCCACTAAGTTTTTGTTGGGCTCTGTACAAAAATACCCCGCGACCCTAATTGGTTAAGAAAATGAGTGAGATTAAATTGTGCCTAAAGCAGCATTACATTTGTAAACATCTTTGATAGAAATGAACATTACATTCATTTATGTCTTTTGCAGCTGTTTCATCCTCAAAGAAACCACTGGGCCACCACACACTCACCTATACACTTAAAGTAGGGGGTCTAGCTTCTCTGTTTTTTGGAAGCTGGAAGAACTCATAGTCGACCCACATTAATTTACCCATACTAAACTACACAGACAGTGATCAAAAGTATGGTTTACTTACAGGTCGCATAACTCTGAACTTCAGGTACAAACACAACCTGCTGTGTGGAAAAAATATTTTCAAGTAGTGCCTAAGGTAGTGGCATTAATATTTGATGACATTTAATGTCACTAAAGCTTGTTTTTTAAATGAATACTGCAGTGATGGGTGCAGACAAACCCTTTGATAAAGTGTTTTATTAAGCTCAGAAAGAGGATGTTCTTTTTAGAGGAGGAAAATCACTGCTCAAAGCTCAACTCCTAAACCTTAGACATTCCATACACATACACAAATACACAGACCTACCAAATACAACACAGATTACAGCACACACAGCTGTTTACAGTTGCAATCAAAATTATTCAACCCCCATTGTATATTAGGTTTTATACAACAGTTAGTTCCGACCTTACAATCTGATTGTTTGAGAAGCGTTCTAACCGTGCCGATATTCGTGATAACAGCACGGTCTTTTCACACCACAACTGTATTACTCCGCTGACGCGTTGCCATTAACGACAAGCTTCATGCACACAAACGCGCACGCAGGCGACACAGCCTTTTTTTCCCGATCGCGTATTAGATCCGTTATCTGAAATACAATCTAGCGCACTGTGTAGGGAACATAACCAATTGTCTAATTCACTATCTAGTGCACTATGTAGGGAACATATATCCGTGATCTGATACACAATCTAGTGCACTATGTAGGGAACATTATTGTGTTTGTAACGCGAACAGTTAGCGTAATAGCCCAGTTAGCAGCTCCTAGAAGTTCTGTTATCACCCGTATATCCTTTGGTGTGTGCGAGAGTTTTTTTATTTCTTTTTTTCCCTTCGGAGGTTCTTGCCTTTTTCTTCTTGTTGTTCTTACCTCCCTGAAATGAGTTTTTGCAACTTGGGATGTCTGCTTTGTAGTGTTAAACTTTATATTCGTTGTGGAACTACTTTTTGGCGGAAGGTATTGTCAATATTAAAGCATATTTATTATGAAATTCAGGACTTCTTTGATTTATTTTCTTTATTTATTTTGTAAAAACTGTTGTATAAAAGCAATAGAACACTTGAGGTCATGTGTTATCGCCAATAACATCACGGCTGTGATTTGGTCGCAGATCACAGCCGTGATGTTATTGGCGATAACACACTCCCTCTCGTGTTCTATTGCTTAATAATAGCAAAATTTTGCACATTTTGCAATAAACCAATCAAACAGCAGCATTCCTAAAGAATCTTTACCCATTCCTCATGTACAGTGGCCTACAGTTTACTAATATTCTTGGGTTTGCATGCTGTAACCACCTTCTTCAAATCCCACCCAAATTGTTCTATAGGGTATAAGTCAGATAACTGTAACGTTACTTCAGAATCTCTCAGGACTTCTTCTGAAACCAAGTCATGATGGACTTTGCGGTATGCTTGGGATCACTGTCCTGTTGGAAGATCTAATGAACTCCAAACTTCAGCTTTCTAACGGAAGGCATGACAGTGTGGCAGTGTAAATGGTAAGCTCTTATAGAATCATATGTGTGCATTTTCCCAATATTTCCAATCAATTCAAATTGCAACAGGTGGACTCCAAATTAATTTTGGACATCTAACGGATAATTATAGCTTTATTAAATTAAATTTAAACAGGATGTGCATGACCAAAATTTGGAATGCCACAAGAAAGAGTCTGAATAGTTAAAATTTAATATTAACACACTGGATAACTTTTACATTTAGTTAGGGTGACCATATTTTGTTTTTTAAAGAAAGAGGACATGTCCAGGGAAAAAAACATCTGGCAACATTTCCTACCTTTCCCCTGTGAACTGTACACACCATGACCCTGGATAGGATAAAGCACTTCAATACTGAAGTAATAGCTCAGTGGTTAAGGTACTGGATTAATAATTAGCAGATTGCCGGTTCAAGCCCCACCGCCACCAAATTTCCACTGTTGGGCCCCTGAGCAAGGCCCTTAACCCTCAACTGCTCGAAACTGTGTTCAGTCGTAAATGTAAATGATCCTTTACTGATCCTGTACATCTGGTAAGTTATCAAAGAAGCAATGTTGCCATCTACTGGCTTAAAGTGGTGGTGCTTAACGATCTGGACATGGTTAGTCGTTTATTAATTTTCAGTAACCAGATGACAGTTTGGATTTGATACTTTGATTTTCCTGGGAACCTGGGCTCGAGCTTTGCCTCTGGAAGCTGTTTTAAAATTTGTCATGTAGCTTTTCATTTTTTTATTTTTTTTGTCTGTGTAGGTTTCCACTGTCCTACTTTTCATAAATATGCAAAAGATTGATTGGCTGTTTTAAATTTCCTCTAGATATAAGTGAACTACTATGTAAGTGCATGCTGTCATTCATTAGATTAGCTCCCAGTTCAGAGTGTGTTCCTGAATGCACCTAATGTTTTCAGGTGGCACTGTACCCACCCACTGAATACAGACAGTGAAAATAAAAACCACCTCATTGAAATCAGGCTTGGTGCATCTGTCACACGATAAAACAAAAGGCCCTTTCCACTGCATGGTACTCTACAGTAAATCCAGAAATATCCATGCTGTACCTATTTGTACCTAAAATTGTTCATTTTAGATTGCACAGGTAAGTAGGAGACGTTTGCTGAGGGTAAGGGTGTTATGGCATTTTTTTTTAGATGCTTAGAGCAAATATGAAAAGGTAACTGTGTACAATAACAGTAGCAACAACAGGACGATTTCCTGTTTGCACCATTGTGGTTATTGTTCTCTATAATATTCTGAAGCCCATTTTATTGTTTTGTGCTTTTCACATGCTGTTGTATAAAAAATGTTTGCAGTTGGATCTTAAAGATAGTGCTTGTATTGTGTCACTCCAGTGGCGATTCATTCATTCATTCATTCACTGTATGTTAAACCACTGCTTTATCCTATTCAGGGTCATGGTGGGTCCAATTCCCTGGGCGAAAGACAGGAAACACCTGGACAGGTCGCCAGTCCATCACAGGGCAAACTCACATACACACATTCACACTTACACTCACTCATACCTACGAGGACTTTAATATCTCCAATTAACCTGACTGCATGTCTTTGGACTTTGGGAGGAAACCAGGACAAACACAGTAAAAACATGCAAACTCCACACAGGAAGGACCTGGACCACCTGGGAATCAAACCCAGGTTTCCTTCTTGCTGTGAGGCAACTACATATGCTACCAGCCGAGCCACCCCAGTGTACTGTTTCTCATGTCAACCTACAGCCAGCTTTGGTACACTTAGTCCCTGGTCTACAAGTGTAACAAAATTAGGCACAGGTACTTTAATACGGTACAAGTCACTTGGCAAAGAAGACAACCACTAAATGTGAAATCACATGTTTAACAATGTATTGCACAGGGTACCACAAAGTGGATAAGAGGTTAAATAAACTACAGTAGACAAAGACCATTTGCTCGCTCACTCTGACCTCTGGCCAATCCAACTTTTGTATGTCTTTGGAAGGTGGAAGAAAACCAAATTACTTGAAGGACACCCATATGGACACTGGAGTGACAGAGTACTAGATAAGTATTAGGCTTTACTTGTCATGATTGTGCTATTACTCTTTGTTTATGACACTAGGTTTATTTAGTACAGCTTTAAATTATCCATTGGGTCCCTCCAAAACATACACCAACTGTTTATCAGCAAAGAAGTACTAATTATTAACTGAGAGCCCATTATGTGCTGCAAAATTCTGATTATGTTTGTTATTGCCTTTGTTATTGCATATATGCTACACTGAATGATAACATGCATTAAATAGAACATGATAATACACAAAGGGAATTTATGTAAAACATTTAAATAACAAAATAGCACGAAAGATCATCATTTTAGTTTTACTTATTATACTTGGCCAAGGTGAGTTTTATTAATCAGTTATCATGATCATAATTATACTCACTTCACTTTTTATTCCCATTCTGCTTCCGGCACACTATTATTGTAGCTCTTCAATATTAGTATTATAGGTGTAAAAATGAAATAATCAGTTTTGTTGGTTTTGAGAAGGTTGGTTTGTGATGGACGATGTTTAGGGGCGTGTCGGTGACTCTCACCTGCAGCTTCAACACTCGCTCCTGTTCCTCAGTAAGACTAGAAGCGCTACTGGCATGTTCCCACTGACCATCCGCCATGATCGTCACTCGGAGCTTTCTCTGTATATTCAGTCTAATCACTTACACCGAGTCCGAGTGCTCTCCTACTTCCTACTACAGGAACTGCTGGATCCGACGCTTTCCTGGACTACAGGTGGACTTTGAGGAGTCCGAGCGCAAAGGAGCGCGTTTATTACAGCAGTACCACGGATACAGCGCCCAGAACTGCAGCCGAACCTGCTGCCTCACACTCAACTGTGAGTAACTCTCCACTTTCAATTCACAGTAATTATATACTCTTCATTACAATCATTCATAAGTTATTTTATATTATTTATATGTTACTGTAACTGCCTACATGAAATCAATCCTAATATTTTAAATAATTGAATAATACATCATTGTAACTTACTACCTTAAACACTATTAATAATAATGATAATAATAATAATAATAATACTGAACCGTGAGTAACTTTAAATCATAATCTTAATATTTTAATTAATTAAATAATACATAATTGTAACTTACTACCTTAAACACTATTAATAATAATGATAATAATAATAATACTGAATTGTGAGTAACTTTCTACCTTAAATCATAATCTTAATATTTTAATTAATTAAATAATACATAATTGCAACTTACTACCTTAAACATTATTAATAATAATGATAATAATAATAATACTGAATTGTGAGTAACTTTCTACCTTAAATCATAATCTTAATATTTTAATTAATTAAATAATACATAATTGCAACTTACTACCTTAAACACTATTAATAATAATGATAATAATGATGATAATAATAATAATAATAATAATAATAATACTGAACCGTGAGTAACTTTCTACCACCCCATATTTCTTAATATTATAATTAATTAAAAAATACAATATATAACTTACTATCTTAAACTGGAATAAAAAAATACAATAATAATTATTGTCTGTTTTACCACCGCTTTATCGTATTTAGGGTGGTGGGGGGTCTGATTCACTGGGTAAAAGGACCTTGGGAAGGTCCGTCACAGGGCAAACACGCATAACACACATTCACGCCTAGGGAGACTTTATGACTCCACTTCATGATTCCCTAACACATTTTTATTAGGAGAGGAGATCTGAACAGCAGGCAGGCCAGTCAAGCACACATTCTATATCTACGAGGCCATGATGTTGTAGCATGTTACCTCGTTGGCAGCATGTGTCTTTAAAATGCCAATAGACACCTCCATGACAGTGGTGTCTTCACACATACGTAAGCCATGGGCACTGATGGACCCCAATACCATGACAAAATTTTGCACCGCAGACAAAATGAGACCAAGATAAACTTTTCAAATTTTTATTTTATTAATTCTATTTTTATGTGACCTGTAATCAGTACAATTTAATTAAAAAACAAATAGAGATTTTTTAGGACTTATTTTTACTTAAAAATAAAAAAACTTTCCATCATGTGGTTGCATAAATATGCACGCCCTTAAACTAATTGAAGCACCTTTTGATTTTATGACAGCATTCAGTCTTTTCAGCGTGGCACATCTCAACTTGGCAATCTTTGCCCACTCTTCCTTCCCAAGGTGCATTTAGATTTAGATAAGATTGGGCCATTCCAAAACTTTGATCTTCTTCTGGTGAAACCATTCTTTTGTTGATGTGGAGGGATCTTCTGACTGATTTCTTTCAACACTGAAGATCCCTGTGATACTTTGTAAGCTCTTTGTGGACCAAGACTTTTACTGTAACCTTATATGGAAGCACTTAATTGATAGCAGGTGTCACTGACTACTATTTAAACTACTAGTTTAAATATGATTGGTTCATTCTGAACACAGCCACACCCCCCATTATAAAGGGGTGTACACACTTATGCAATTAATTTTTTTGACTATTTTTAAATTTTTCCCTCTAAATTACTTCAGTGTGTTTTTCAGGTAAATTCAACAGATTATAGGTAAGGCCCTAACTAATTGACATCCTAATTCAAAAAGAATTTAGCAATGACTGTTTTCTAATGTATTAGCATTTCACATACTGTCCCAACTTGAAATATATAAAGACTAACCTTTCTGATGACAAATCTTTATGATCATATTATGACCTGGACTATGTTCCCTATAGTCTCCTGCAACCTGGCTGTGTTTCATTACAACACTTCTCAGGAAAATGAAAACTGCTTTCATCTTTACTGCCCAACACTGGAAAGCTGCAAATTCAGGCAAAAAGTCAATGCCGTCCTTTATAAAGTTACTAAAGGTGAGTGTGTTTAATGTCTTTACCTAAAAACAGCCTTCACCCAAAAGGCTTGTATATGTTATCTACTTTAACTACTATTATTAAGTTCATGTGTGCTTTGCAGGTGTGGATCCTGACCTGCTGGTATTTGGGAAGTACATCACCACCAATGCCCAGGTGCTACCTTACCTGACTTTGTCCAGACTTAACACCTCTGAATCAGACAAACGTCAGTTCAACCGGCCTCACATGGCGATGAGCAGCTCTACGCATCCTACCAGACCTGCCACTGTACCACTAACTTCTCCCATCTCCAGTACCTTCAGCCAGCTCATTTCTACTATTACTCCATTTGTTTCTACTTCTACTACACAAGATATCCAGGACACCATCCCTGCTTCTTTATTACAGAGATCCACAACCTTGAAAAAGATAACTCAGCCAATTGCCAATGTAACTCCAGACCATTTCACCACTGTTACCATTAAATGGACGTCCACAGCTACACAGAACTTTACACAAGTATCATCCAACTTTAATCCTCGGACAAGCTTAGTTTCCCAAGCCAAAACTACCCTCAATGCCTCTGTAACAGTTTCAAGGGTCTTAAAAGAACCAACATCAGGCTTAACACAGACTTCCAAAACAGCATTTGATGCAATAACAAGGACACCTAGAACAGTATATCCTATGCAAACCACGTCCTCTAACGTCAATACCCAGACATACTCAACTACCAATACAATCTCTAACAGCAAACTTACTGCAACAACCACACCTGTCTCTCTAATAAACACTCAACAAAGCAGTATGAGTATGGCTACACCCAATACTACACTTCCTACAAATGATCCAGACTTGACAAAAGTGACCCCAACTTCAATCCCTTTTACTGCTGTCACAACTGTGACTCAGGAGGTAACAACACAAATGCCAAAAGTGGTAACTAAAAGCAACATATCATCATCTTGGCCCCAAACTCAGCCGAAAAACACCCAATCAGAAAAAGGGATCACTCAGTCCTCAACAACAAATTCCCACCCTCAAGGAGAAACCAATGTCAGTGCAACTACCAACATGGATTCCACAAGATCTTTCAATCTAACAACCTCATCCGGACACCACTCATCTCCCACAGCTTTACTGACCAACCTTAGCTTAAACATCTCACCCACGCCACCTGCCATCATAGAGGAGAGCCTGCCATATCCAAATGATTCAAAAGGTTACATAATTCGGAATGTTACGACAGTCGACAGTCCACAGCCTGGAGGTGAAGAAGAATTGACACAAGTGTGGCATCTAGCAGCCAACACTGTTCTGGTGGTTATGGCAACCTGTGCAACCTTACTGTGTGGTTGTTGTTCACTGCTAATGGCAATGAGTTGGAGAGGAAGGAGGAGGCGGAAGGGGAGATATCAGACTACATTAAGGGGCAAGAAAGGGTCCATGCGTCTTATCAAATATGTCATTGTTAGGGAGAGCTCGTAAAGTAGGTTATGCTTAGGAGTATAGATACAGTGAATACAGTGGATTTAGAAAAAAAAAAAATCAGACCCCCATTAGATTGGATGGCAAGCATCTGTGAAAGGTCATTTCTGGGAAAGGTCTGTCCACAGATGTTTGATGGGATTTAAGATTGTGCTTTGACTGGGCCCCTCAAGGACATTTAGAGACTTGTCCCAAAGCCACTCCAGTGTTATTTTGGTTGTATGCTTTAGGCCACTTAAGTATTTGAACTGAACTGGTGCCCTAATCAGAGTGTGTGTTTAATCTGGAGAAGTTTTTTTCAAGGATGTTCCTGGATTTGGTTGCATTCATCAATCCATCAATTCTTATCCTTCTCCCTGTCCCTATAGTTTAGAAGCAAACCCATAGCATGATGCTGCCACCACCATGTTTCACTGTAGGGATGTTATTAGCCAGATGATGTTTTTGCCATAGTGTTTACTGTTTTGTCCAAAGAGTTCATTTTTCATTATAGACGAAAATCTTTCCACATTAAGTCCAATTACCCGACTGCATTATGCTTCCTCCCTACTGATGCTGATCTCCACCCGGGTTGAGGAGAGCCGAGACTGACACACGCCCCCTCCGACATGTGTGCAGTAGCCGTCTGCATCTTTTCACCTGCATGAGGCGAGTTCATATGCAGATCAGCTTTGTGTATGGAGAGCCTCACCCTGATCAACGCATTATTCCTCAACTAATTGGCCATCAATCAGCCAGCAGAGGTCGTAGTTGCATCAGTTATGAGGAGTCCCTATCCGGCTCTCACCCTGTATGAACAACAGCCAATCGTTGTTTATGTGGGCACCCAGCCTGCCAAATGGCAGAGCTGAGTTTCAAACCGACAAGTTTGAAATGTCAGCTCTGGTGTGCTAGTGTGTTTTACCGCTGCACCACCTGAGCACCCAATTTAATTTATTTGAAGGACAGAAAGGATATTTAAAGCAACCTAAATTCACCCAACCACAATTTGGAGTGCCACAGTGAAGGGTCTAAATACTTCTGTGAATCAGAGATTTTAGTCTTTAACTTTATACATTTTAAAAATAATATAATAATAAATAATAATTATAATAATACACTATTGACCAGCGTACATTTAAATAAAATGTCTCTGCTTAAAAATGAAGTATAAGCATAATGTATAAAATGAAGCAAAACTAATCAAATCACAAAACTGTATTGATGATTAGCAAATAATTTAAATAAATCATTGTTAGAAAGAAGAAATATTCAGTATCAGCGCAGAAGCCCAAACAGTATAAACACGGGCTTAAATTGCTTAGACAATGCAATGATTCTTCAAATTGAAAATATACCTTATATCATTTTGCATACTAAAATACGCAGAGAAAACAGAGTAATTAATGTTTTCTCTAGTTAGGTTGATAGTTGATTCCATGCAAGATTGCCAAAAGGTTCAAAGTTGTTCTTTAAGGGCAGTTAGTTGTGAGAGCAGTTAAGAGTGGTATTGGCACCTGCACCACCACTGGGTTATCTCACAATCATTCCTAAATGGAAAGAACTGGAACTCAGTATCAGGTTACTCATTTCCCATTACCGGTGGATTAGAGTAGAACCTATTGAAGCAGCCAGGTGGGTTTTCAACCTTATTTTCAAAGCATGCTTTCATCAGGGTGTCTGTAAATGGCAGGGACTATTCTTTAACCATTATGATGCAGAGTGGACTGATTTATGTTCAGATACAGAAGAAGGTGACAAAGAAAGGCAGAAATCCTGATGATACTTTACCTCATTGGGTACAAGTAGTTAAAAACTTACAGTTGTAAAGGACACGGAAGTCATGGCATCTTTGAAATTGTAATGATTTTTGCAAAGGTTACGTTTCTATAATCGAATTAAACAATTTTTGTCCAGATGAAAAGCTAGGACAGAAGCATGTTTACAACACTGTTACATCATCCTTCCTTTTTAAAAAAAACACATCATTGAGGAATTAAACATAATTTCTTGCCATGTTTCCATTATAAAAGTCTGCAGTAATGGCATTGATTGTATTGTATATTGCACTTCATAATGTGCCTGACTTACAGTTACAGCATTTAAGAGGCACTTTTGTTCGAAGCAATTTGCAATTGTGACCGTTTACAATCTGACCAATTGAAGGTTACAAGATGGCAACCTGGAAGAGACCAGCAACCTTCTTATTACTTGTCCTGTACCTTAACTGTTAAGCTACAAGTTACCTTTTTTTATGGGACGCAGGTCTGGACTGCAGGCAGGTGAATTTAGCAACTGAACATTTTGATTACACAGTCATTCAAAGGTGTGTGTGTGTTTGGTCACCATAAACCTTACCAGGATAAAGCAGCGGTACATAATTTATTCCTGAGTCTATGAGGTGATATCAGTCACAGAAGCATGCATGTCTCTAATGGATTGATGTCCAAGGGATCAAAGCTTTTGGCCATCCATCAGTGATTTTTTTTTTTCAGGATAAATACAAGTTGAAGGAGATTTACCATTAACTGCTTTCTATTTTATTGACATTTACATACAGAGCTAAGCTTTATAGTGTATATTTTTTACTCCATCCAAAATCGTTTAAGTTTGTTTTTCAATATTAATCCTAAAATAAATGGCAAAAAACATGTAGTTTTTACTGCTTAAAAAAGCTGATGGATGCAAAACAGATGTGCATTATGTTTACCAGTATAAATGTATAACAAGCAGTAAACAGAAAATCAAATGGCTTGTCAGCATGTACATCCTGAACACCCTTCCACATCACTAAACTTAAGAATTTCCGCATGATGAGTAGGAAGGATGATAATAATTCCATTATCTTCCACTTCCTCTGTGTTTATGTTTAGATGTTAAGCAGTTTCTTCACTGCTTCTTTGTACCGTTGCATGTTACTTTCAGTCTCTCCCTCATTTTTCAGCTGGGTTACAGAGTCTTTGTACTCCTGCACTTCTGCTCGACCCAGCAGCTCCTCCCGCACTCCCTCGTCCTCCTCAGGCTTTTCTCTGAGAGGCTGCATGCGCAGTAAGGTTTCTAGAATATTCCTCTGGGATGGGCTGCCCTCCCAAATGTACTCCTCCATGTCAGCACGTGTCTTTTCCTTTTCCCATGGCTCTGTTTTCTGAAAAATAGAGGTCAAGAGAATAAGTGGTGTGCAATGGTGTATATTATTGAAATTATTCAGTATGGTACATAAGTAGATTCTAACTTCTATCGCCAAAAGTTTTTAGTTGAGCGCGGTGCCACTGATGCACCACTGCTTTCACATCATCACCACATGAAAATCTTCTTCCCCTTAAAGCTTCTTTGAGCATCCAAAAAGATGGAAATCAGATGGTGCCAAACCCAGACTATAAGCTCTTTCACAGTCTCTCAGACATGACTAGTTACTACTCCTCCCACCCTCACTGTTTCCAACCAAATAGACAAAAATATAGTGACAGTAGTGTATTAATGTATGCACATAAATGTACAGTCTGAATCATGTTTGCCATAAGTAAACTGTTTGCATGAAAGCATTTTCATTAAATATTTAGTCACAAACAATTCAACTGATTTTAATTGCAATATATTATTATACTGCATATACTTATTAATGTTCTTACTGCTGATTTTAGCTATAGTATTTTTATACCGGGATTTACATTGGATTTACCGCACTGGACTGTTATTATAACACAGTTGGTGTGCCTGGGTACAGAGTAAGTGCATGTAATGGCTGTGTATAAATGGTAAAAAACACTATTTGGACAGGTATTAGTCAATAGTATGGTTTGGGGGGGCAGGAGGAATCTGATGTACCAGAGACTATGTGGAGGACACATCAAACTCTACAGAATTTTATTTGGCCCAGGAAAGACCCTTGTGCTGTAAAGCCACTGTGCCTCCCCTGTATTTCTTTTTTCAGACATAAACACACAACACACTGACAGAATGAAAATTAAATTGTATATTTTTTACAATGCTTGATTACACTATTCTAATTTTACCTCCAGTGGTTGTGGTCAGTGGTTTACTGTCAAGGTCAACAAAATATAAAAAAATATAAAAAAAATATATTTTTTTTATAATAAAAAAATATATTTTTTTGTCATTCTAAAGGTAGAATAACATTACACAAATGCATAACATTACCCAAAAAGTTTAGCTTTGACCTTTCCCATGCCTCCTATGCAATCAACAGACAGATTTACAGCCATACTGCACTTACACAAAGCTTCTTGGTAAAGTGTAAATTAGTTAGATACATTAGTTACATTAATAACTATTAATACTAGTGACCCCCAACATATCTCCCAACAACAGAAGAAGAGCTCCACCACAACTTTCTAAACATGGCTGAACCATCAGGGACCAGTTAGAACAGATTGTACTGAGCAGCTTCTAATGTGTTGTCCCAGAGGTTAAATTAAATGTTGCAAACTAAAGACACACACAATTCGTTCAAGACAACATAATTTAATTAACCTTTTTAAGCTAAGAACAAAGGTATAATCGCAGATGCAATGGGCATCCTGGTCCTTTAACAGGTCATAGAAGCCCTAGCATTTACAGACAAAGTTCCTAACCCTAGCCAGCAATTCCTACCAGTATATAACATCTTTCCAAAATGTTTGAAGAATGCACAGATTTTGTCTGTATATAGTCCAATTAATAATGTTAAGAACATCATGCATGTACAATCCATCCACAAAATGCTGCAAAAAGTAAATACGTTACTGAGCTACTATTTACTAGCAGTATTGGCAAGTAAGTTAGGCCTTGAAACAATCACACCCATTGTCTGCTTTTTTTCTGTCCCTTAGCAAGCCATAGTCACTCTAGCAATGTTGATCTACTTACAGGCTCTACATTGTAGCTGCAAAGGCCAGTGGACACAGTTACACTTCCCAAGCTGAATGCTAACAATACTTAACCATGGCCTTTTCCCAGCAAAGCCTTTTCTATAGACCAACATAGGTCACATGATCCTTGGGGAGCACAACGGGCTGGGAAAACACAACTGTCTGATTTTAAATCTAGGGGTATTCAAGGAGGACTCTCGGGAAGTAAGAACAAGATACAGGATAAGGTCTGTGTTTCACAATTATCAAAGATGAGTCAAAGCTGAGGCAGGAACATGTTATTTGACTGAATAACTGGATACAAGAGTGGAAGTACCTTTATTCAAATTCAATAATTGCTTCATACTGATCAGAGTCTCTGGAAGGGAGGGTGTGGCACAAGGCACAATGGAGGAATACACTCCTAACAGGGCTCTACTCTATCACAGACCATCATGGAGAAAAAACGTTTCGTAAAAACATGCCAAACTTTCCACAGGAAACAAGCTCAGGCAATTCCCATTACCCTAATTGTTGGCGGCACCAATACTACAGTACTTGCAGTGCCACTGTGCCGCCCTGTTATACAAACATCTTTTAAACGCACCTGTGAGAAGTTCAAAGGTATCATGTTCATGCTGTTTTTTCCTGAAGTCAATGTCCCATCTGCACTGTTTTCCACACAGGTGAACATTTTAGTCTCTGAATACTGCATTACCAACAGCTCACTCAGGTCTTTACTACAACCAGAAAGCTGTTCACTTACACTATTGTTCACTATTTTATTCACAAGTTACTGGTTGCCTGTTGCCTTTTCATTTTAAACAAAACTATTGATACTTAAAAATACTTACCCCTGAAGTCCTTATGCCATACAATAGGGGGCAACTAAGAGGTTGTTAGCAGACAGATCTACCACCAACACTGGGGAAGGTCTTTAATCAGCGCTGAGCAGAATTTAAAGCTCCTCAGCTATGTAATAGTTCAGCTATGTTACAGCTTACCTGTAAGCGATTGAGACGTGCACAAAGTCTCAATATTTAAGTCCAGTCTTTAGAATTATGCAGGCTGCATAAGAAGACTTAACTAGCTGCATGATCTACAATTTACAGATCGATTTTTTTGTTTTGTTCTCTCTCCCTTATAGTGCAGTCTCAATAATTTAACCCTATAATGCCAAGTGTATCATATTTGATACATGAGTTTTAGAGACCTCTACATCATCAGTAGGTAATTTGTTTTCCTGAAAAACTTGATATATACAATAAGATAAATGTATTCTGTACCCTGGTGGATTATTCATGTACTGCATGCACCAGAGGACTTTAATAAGCCATCCAAAATGGCTATCAAGCAGTGACCCACCTCTACCAATTTTGTAAAATACAGGGTTAAAAACAGTCACATCTTTACTGATCTTTCATTAGGAATATTTAGTGGAGTAATTCAACTTATTAGTACTTAATATTTCATACTTTATTTTGTTGTAAAATCGGGTTAAATATGTGTGTATTAAATTAGGTACAGCAGGTATTTAGGGCAAATATCAGTAACATCCAAATACCCACATAATGGATTTTCAAACCATCCAGGTTCATGGGACGAGTTGACCTCCTTGATATGCTATCTACACTTTACAATTTTAACTTCAGACCTCAAAGATGGGATCTTTACAATAGGTGGCACACTGTTACAGTGGCTGAAATTAATGCACAGAACCTACGACCAGTGAAGGTTTTTGATTGAACAAAAAATTGACAAGACTAAATGAAATGTATTTTTTCCACCCTACCAATCCCACTGGCAGGTGAAAGGGGTTAAAAAAAACAAACATGCAACAAACAATACATTTAAAAACAATTAAATCCTGATGTATCAAATATGATACAAAACAAAACTCTTTTTTTGTAATTCACAGAATTATTGGGCAATGTTTTGGTGGTTTAGGCTTTAAAGGGTTAAACAGTCCATTATACTCTCTGTCTCTACAGCCCATTTGTTATCCATTTTTGCATATAAAGTTCTGACATATTTTTGAAGCTGTGATTAGAAGCTCTGTTTTAGTAAGTGATAAATCACAGTTTGTGGACACTTATCGATTAATGAGCCCTACATCATTTGCACCAAAATAAGAAATTTTGTTACTATCTTTTCTATTAGCTAAAGGCAAGCTGAGTCAAGGGACTTTGCAAATGGTCAAAGCATGTCTCAGCAT
This sequence comes from Trichomycterus rosablanca, assembly GCF_030014385.1. Lineage (NCBI taxonomy): Eukaryota > Metazoa > Chordata > Actinopteri > Siluriformes > Trichomycteridae > Trichomycterus > Trichomycterus rosablanca. The sequence goes on along the minus strand of NC_085988.1, from coordinate 43,513,813 downwards.
GTTTTGTTTTTTTTCAATTTCTAGCTGTCTAGTTTTGATGAGCCTATGTTAACTGTAGCCTCGACTCTTATCCTTGGTTGACAGGAGTGGAACCTTTAAAACTGACTGTGCTCCGATTCTCCTCACCACTGTTGTAAAGAATTACGGTAGCACTTCTGTTAGCTAGACAGCATTTCTGCTCATAAAACTGCCGCTCACTTGATGTTTTTCCACCATTTTGTTCAAACCCTAAAGACTGTTGTTCATGAGTCACAGAACATCAGTTTTTTTTCCTCTGATGTTTGAGTGTCTGTTAATATGTAAGCTAAATAAGAAAAAATACATTTATATTACTTTAAAATATAATATGTAATGAAAATGTATAAAACAAATATATATAATTCATGAGTTTTTGTATTGTAGTGGATGAATTAAAGGGTTGTTTGGCTGTGCCCAGACATCAGTAGTCTAGTCAAGTTAAAAGTATTACTATTTTGACCATGCCTAAACCCTATCCCTAAAGATCATTTTTCCCCCTCTGTCTAACACACATCACTCATCCTGGTTCTCTCCTAACTTTAAAAGCCCTCACAGAATAGCGTCAGGTCACAGTAACAACAGTCAGCCGGCCACCGCTGAAGTAAGAGGGGGTACAATGGAATACCTAAAATATTGATGTATAGTCTGAAAGGCAGAAGGCAAAGTGTTGAGGCACATCAGCCATTAATGTTCATTTAGGTCCACCACCAGGAGCTCTGGTGTCTGCTTGGAAAGATACTACATAGTGGTGGCATAAAAAGGCTGATGCACTAAATCACACAAACAATATTATGCTCAAACACTACACTAAATACCTTAATTATAAGCATTACAAAACTTTTTCAACTTTTCCCACATGTCAAGTAGGGAAGCAAATTTCTACCCGAAAGTCATCTGACATTAGTTGTCCTATGTTAGCAGTACGACATTAGGCCTTATTCTGCATGAGTTGTAACAGAGTGGCTTAGTTGACATGCACACATGCAAATTGAATGGCTTCAATTGGACTAGTCTATTATGACTGAGGTGTACACATGGTTGCTTTATTAATGGATTATCACACTGCATGTAACCATAGCAATTGAAAACACAGTCTTTTCTTTGACCTTTTGCCTGTTAAATAAATATTTAAGTGAATTAACAAACTGATATTTTTTTCTGTTTGGATTGGAACTGCTTTATAAATAAGTACATTAAGGGTGGGTAAGGGTAAGTCTTAGAAATTAACACTGCTCCACACTGCTTCTGCTCTAGATACTAAAAAATATACTAAGACAAAAATTTCTAACTGAGCCACAATAGCAGGCTAATAAAATAACTCTTTCCAAAGTGACAAAAATAAAAATGTTCTGGTGTGTATAGGGCGTTACAGAGATCTATAATGCACATGTCCATACAATGTTTGTTATTATTATTATTATAACAAATATTTATTAATAGTGGGTTAAATCAGTCATTTAAATGTAGTATGGTGCTAATTCTCCATTTGGTCATTACCAATTAAAAAAAAAATCATCAAAAATACTTTGGTCAGTTGGTTTGTTGCAGTTTACTAATAATTGTGTTTTTTTTGTTGTCTAATTTGTTAAAAACCACTTGGCTGCATTTAAACTGGTTTATGTTTGTAAACATGCAGCATTAATGCAAATCACTTTTTCAAGCATAAAACTAAAGACTTACCCAGGATTCATGGTACAGAACAGTGAGCAGGTACATGGCATAGTCATGGTTCTGCTGCCTCATTGGACAACTGTGACAAAACAAAGACATACCATAGCAAATGAAAAAATAAATAAATAAAAAAATTCTTATATGTTTACACTGGATGCTGAAGATTTCAGTACTTTAATTTGTTGGGAAAATTGTTTCTAAAGGTATATAATTATTTCAAATTTTCAATTTGGGTGTATTTTTTTTAAAATAATTGTGTAAATAAAAGGCCAGTGTAGTGTGTACCTGTCAGTCATAATAGTGAGTATGTCCGTTTTTTCGTTGTAACGCTCGCCACTTAGTTTGATCATCTTCTTCCTGGCATGGTCATCTAAATTCAGGCTGGACAGCTTTACCTAAGAGAACACAAACAAAATATAGTCCAGCTGTTATATGCACCCCAAATTACAGTACACTATTCCATTAAATTAATGTAGTGTACCATGCAAATACATACACACCAAGCAGAGGGACAAACTGAGAAATGTAAACCTGAATAATAACTTGTTTATACTTTTAGTTTAAAAAAATATGGTAAGGACATTAGTCTGCGTGTACTAATTAATTTGATTTGTGTCACTTATAATAAAATCAAACTGTTGACTAAATTATCTTTACACATTATAGGAATATAAGCATGCATATAAATCTCTAGCAAAGATCATATTTTGTGTAAATTCGTTTAAATGACTGGCCTTAATTGACTGTTTCTTAAAACAGTTTAAGATACAACCAAACCAGATTACAATCTATGCCCTGCCATTTTAGCACTTTACTTACCACCTACTAAACAAAGCATGCCTTATTTAAATTGCTAGGAGCTATTTTTAACCGAGTTAAAATTATGTGGACACCTTACCATGAATGTGTTCCACATCACATTCTAAAACCATGAGAATTATTATAGAGTTGCCTGTGCATAATGTATGACTAATGTATAATACTTTGTATTGTGGATTTAAACTGATAATTACCATTTTCCTTAATAAAGTCAATAACAACTGTATCTGTCATTGTCTGTATTCTACAAGTGATTAACAAGTTATTTAGACCCTTTTCGGTGGATCTCAAAAATGTCAACAGGTGCATTCGGTTGGATTTAATTATCCTTAAGATGCGTCTAGACATCAGCTGGAGTCCAACTACTGCAATTTAAATGGATTTAACATTGACCAAAGTGACCTTAATAATAGGTAACAAAGAACCCATTCAGTTCTTCTAAAAGTGCTCCAAAAGACCTTTGTAGAGATTAGAGAACTAGTTGGATGGCAGCACTCCATAAGTCCAAAACTGAATGAAAGGCAAGAATGACAAGAATATAATTCTCTGGACCTAGAACATTAAATTGAACTTTTTGGACAGAACAGCAGACACCGTCTGGCAAAAACAAGCACTGTACATCACCGGGCTAATTCTATTCATACAGTGAAATATGGTGGAGGCAGTATCATGCTATAGGAGTGCTACTTGGTGGCAAGGACAGGGATACTTGTAAGAATTAATGAGCTGGTGAATGTAGTCAAAGACAGGAACTCAGACTAGGGTGAGAGTTGACATTTCAGCAACCAATAAAACACTGGAATGGAACTGGGGGAAGTCTCTAGATGTCCTTTAGCAGCCTAGCAGCAACCCCATCAAACATTTGAGACCTAAGAGATGACAGTTCACAGATGTTCACCATCCAATCTCATGAAGTTTGAGAGAATCCACTTTTAAATTGGATAAGTGCCCAGCTCCACTTGCAGTTTTTGCTCCTCTGTAAGTTTTAATTCTTGGTTTTGAATTAATTATAAGGGGAAAAAAACTATTCATCTACACTTCATCACTCAAAGATACTTTTACCCAATTTTATTCCAAATAAAATCCTCTAAACTAAAGTGTGCAACAAGTCAAGGGGTCTAAACTGTTTCTGAAACCACTGGATAAGTTTGATTAAAAATGTATACTAATGATTACAGTACCAGATGATGTTTTATTGTGTCCTAAATCTTTTTTCTTGGCTTTTATGCTCAGGCAAACATTTTGAAACATTGAATATAACTCTATTTAAAGAAAGCATGATCTAATCCACATTTTACAAATCTGGGGCACAAAATCATACTGCTTGAAACCAGGCAAGTGAAATGTTGGCTCTTCTTTAATCCAGCAAATCCTTCTTAGGCTCAACCAATGAGCAACCCTGCTTAAATGTATCAACAGCTGCATTACTACTCAGCTGCTCTCCAATTTCATTTTAATAAATGGGAAAAAGACTACAACCACGTGAGCATTTAATACTCAGCTACACTTGTGCTTACGTGAATTTTGTGTTTTACATGTAGACATGTGATAGTGATGCACAAAGCAGAGACGTAATTTAACTCAATGTTTTGCCTATATGTAAAATAGGAACTTGATCCTAGTCTTTTAATTTCTGCTATTCTACTCTTAATCCAGTGGGATTAAAGCAAAATCCTGGGTCAGGGTCCTAATCTTAAAATCAAGCAGATGGTGGAAGACAAAACTGAAAAGCAAATCATGGCTTATTTTTAAATCGAACAAAAAAAACCCCATAACTTTCCATTTTATCTGAAAATGATTGTTAATATTTGAAAGTGTTATTAATGTATTATTTACAGCTAAAGTTTTCATTTATTTAGCATTAAAAAAACAACTCCAATATGAAAACGTGTCTTCAAAATGGTGATACAGTAGGTCTGTGGTTTTTAAACTGGCTTTACCCTAAAAGGTTTTATAATTTTAGACATTTTTAGTGAAATTTCACTTGTGTTAAATTATATATAATATATATTTATATAATTATATATATATATATATATATATATATATATATATATATATATATATATATATATAACAATCTGATGATATGCAATAATATATTAGTCATCATATATGAATTAATAAATTTATTCTGCAGAATTAATTTAGTAGAAATTACCTATCTATACGACAGTAAAGACAATGGAAAAAAAAAATATTACCCAAGTCACCAAAACAAAGTGGCAAAGTGGGAATAGCCACATAGGAAAACAGCATGGTCAACACAAAGCAAAGCAGTAATGTGCAAGACTTACAGTAAGTGTAACAATTCTAGAGTCAGGGTTTCTCAGTGATAATCCAGCAGACACATAGTCCTTAGTCTGCACCTGGATGGGAAAATGCTGCTTACACTTTGCATTAGAGTCCAGAGCAACAGGCCACTCTGTGCAAAACGCTGTGTGAGAGAGAAAGTGTGAGACGGAAAGAGAGAAGGTAAAACACAAAATTGGATTATCACTTTATCCGCTGTGGACAAATAATATTATTGAAAGCAATAACACTGAGAAAATGTGTATTACAACCAACAGAATAAGAACAGAAAAACTATAAGACATACGTTTCAGGGCTTCACAGTGTTTCTTGATGGCAGCTGGGGTTAAATGTAGGAAGTTTGGAATCTGTAAGATATTATTAAACCATGACATGTTAATCACAATGTTGTCAGAGCACAAAACAACAATCCCTTTACCACATTAGTGAAAATGAATTGTATTTTCTACAATGTAAAAGTAAACTCATCATAAAATGCAACTCATGCTTTTACTAAACCATGCAGATACTACAGCTCCAAAAAACACATTGCAATGACACCCCAACTCAATTCCCCCACACAGATAGTAAAAATTGTCACACCATATCCTAATAATATTTGTATATGATATATACAAATGTTGTACTTTACAATTATGTATTGTGAACACAAATGCACAAAATAGAAATTGCTGCTTTATGTCAGTGATTATAGTATAGTGGAATAGCAACTGGAAGGTTCTGCCAGGTAGCCACTGTTGGACCCTTGACCGAGGCTGTTAACACACAATTACAAGTGTTCAAAAGCACTGATTTATGTCTCCAATAATTTGCAGCCTGTTAAAGAAAATGTGGAATGTAGAATAACTTCAATGGCCATATAAATTGTGTGGACTGTCAACAGAGACTTTTTAGCAATATTTATTTATTAGGATTTTAACATCATGTTTTACACACTTTGGTTACGTTCATGACAGGACAGGTAATTACTGGTTATACGAGTATATACTGTATATTATAAGTTATAAGATTTATCAGTTAACAAGTTCAATGTCAAACACAGTCATGGACAATTTTGTATCTCCAATTAACCTGACTGCATGTCTTTGGACTGTGGGAGGAAATCGGAGCTCCCTGAGGAAACCCATGCAGACATGGTGAGAACATGCAAACTCCACACAGAAAGAACCCATACCGCCCCGGGGATCAAACCCAGGACCTTCTTGCTGTGAGGCGACAGTGCTACACACTGAGCCACCGTGCTGCCCGACTTTGTTAGCAAAACAAATAATTAATTATCATTCAATATTAAAATCATCCCTATATTTAAACTGCAATAAACCATGTTAACTGGCATAAACTATTAAAATTTACAATGTCAGAAAGAAGAACTAAAAAAAAAAGCTTGACAGTAAGTAATAGGCACTTTAGTACAATATGTTTTTTTATTGTGAGCTCAAAGACCATACTAGCATAGAGTTGAATTTCTCTGACTGCATAAAGTTTGCTTCAACATACATTACATGTGAACTAATATGATTTTTGAACATGTAGCTAAACATGAAAATACTTTTCAAATTTTGCACCCCACATCTCAGTCTCCAATTAAATAGTTATCAAAATCTTTATGTACAGAAAACAAATAAACATTTACTGTGTTCATGCTCACCTTTATTAGTTCAAGATTGCCCTTTTTCTCTGGTGGTACACCTCTCTTTACTGGGTAGCCCATCCTTACTGGCAGTGGAATAGCATCAGGTTTAAAAGACTTTGCAGTCGGATAAACTGTGGTCCAGTCCTGATCCACTGCCATCCGCTCTGTCCGGGGTTCACCAGCCTGCATGTTACAAACACCAAGTGAAATCCGGATTGTTTAAAAAAAATAATATATATATATATATATATATATATATATACACCGACGAGGCATAACATTTTGATCACTGACAGGTGAATTGAATAACAGAAAGAACAGGAAAAATGGGCAAATGTATGGATTTGAGCAAGTTTGACAAGGGCCAAATTGTGATGGCTAGACACCTGGGTCAGAGCATCTCCAAAACTGCAGCTCTTGTGGGGTGTTCCTGGTCTGCAGTGGTCAGTATCTATCAAAAAAGGTCCAAGGAAGGAACAGTGGTAAACCGGCGACACGGTCATGGGCAGCCAAGACTCACTGATTCACGTGGAGAGCGAGAATTGGCCTGTGTGGTCCGATCCAACAGACGAGCTACTGTAGCTCAAATTGCTGAAGATGTTAATGCTGGTTCTGATAGTAATGTGTCAGAATACACAGTACATCACAGTTTGTTGCGTATGGAGCTGCATAGCCGCAGACCAGTCAGGGTGCCCATGCTGACGCCTGTTCACCGCCAAAAGCACCAACAATGGGCACGTGAGCATCGGAACTGGACCACGGAGCAATGGAAGACGGTGGCCTGGTCTGATGAATCACGTTTTCTTTTACATCACATGGCCCTGCCACAAAGCAAAAATGGTTCAGGAATGGTTTAAGGAGCACAACAACGAGTTTGAGGTGTTGACTTGGCTTTCAAATTCCCCAGATCTTAATCCAAGGAGTTAAAGGTGCCAGATACAACAGCACACCTTTAGGGGTCTAGTGGAGTCCATGCCTCGATGGGTCAGGGCTGTTTTGGCAGCAAAAAAGGGACCAACACAATATTAGGAAGGTGGTCGTAATGTTATGCCTCATCGGTATATATATATATATATATATATATATATATATATATATATATATATATATACATATATATATATATATATGTATATATATATATATATATATATATATATATATATATATATATATATATATGATTGATGTTAAAACACTAATTGTAACTATTGAGTTACTGTCTTAAAAGCAGATCAGCACTTACCTCCCGCCTGGGTCTCCTCGGTCCTCTGCCGCCTCTCTCTGCCAAAACTATAATTATTAAAAAATAAAATAGAACCCTTGCTGTTGTTAAAGTCCAATGTTATAGAAGACTAAAATGCATTTAAAGTATATCATAGCATTGATTTACAGCCATTACCAAAATTTTACATACTGGTTGCCTTAGAGCCACAATTGTGATATCAGAAGTGTGTGGAATCCAATGATGCCATACTGATTTCACACTGAGCCAACCAACTCTGCCATATTCTTATGCAAAACATTACAGGCTTGATACCTGCAGGCTTGGAGACAATTCGTGTCCTTTTATTTGTATGTATATTACCAGCATCATGGACGTTTACAGCATAAAATACTGTTAATAAAATTAAAATATGCAAAACAATTTGATACTATGCATTTTGCAGAGTTAAAGCAACATGCTAATCCGTGCATCAGAATATTTTTATAAAGGTTTTATAAAGGAGGGCTAAGATAAAAAGTACTAATAGCATCATAGCTTTTTAATGTAGTCTTACCTAAACCTCACAATTACACGTTATAAAGCTAATACGCTAAAGCCGCTCACCTTGGCTCCCGACGCCATTGCTTGTTAATGGTCCTATGGATATCGCAGCTCTTTGGTCAAGTAAAATAAGTTTGTAAAACCCGTTAACTTTACAGTTTAATCGGCATAAGGGCATCAAAACTGGGCAAAACGTGGAGGCAGCCATGATGACTGTTTCAGGCAATGTCACCCGGTAAGATGTCATGCAAAATTTACTGATTTACAAACGACCTCTATGCGAGAACTCAATACACTATCTATAAAGCACCGCTGTGTAAATGACTTAGGCATCAGCGAATTGGGCAGACTGTAGGGTCTCCGCCCATTACTCCAAAACTACGGTGGCTCAGATGGTACTTAAAGAAAGCTTGAAAAAGCGAACTGAATAAAAGTTCGCTCAATCATTTAGTGCAGCCGCTTTAGATTTATATAAAGATAACACATTTTCTAAAGAAGATTTTGTTGTCCCTTTTTATTTTATATGTTATGCTATGGGAATGAGATATCTTTAATGATTTGTAATTAATCTGGCTTTGTTTCTTTTTCTTTATTTTTTTTTTTTACTGTTGCTGAACATATACTATTTATTATTGTATTTATGTTAAATCATATTTTGGAGAACTTTAGCATGTGAATCCGTCTTTTCCCCACAAGTCTATAGACATGCAGTCAGGCCAACTGGAGCTACTAAAATCGTGTGTGTGTGTGTGTGTGTGTGTGTGTGTGTGTGTGTGATGAACTGGTGACCTGTTCAAGGTGTTCCTTCCTTTTGCCCAATGCACTGGATCCAAGCAGTGGTAAAACAGACAGTGAATGAATGTCTTGTTCATTATGTGTACACCGGTCTCTCCGGTGTGAGTTGCCCTGTGATAGATTGACAGCCTGTCCTGGATGCATTTCTGTCCGACCCCCAGTATTTTGGGGTGGCCTTAGGCTCACTGCAACCCTGATTGAGATGAAGCAATAGTGGGGATGATGAACTAACTCAATATTGCACCAAGTCATTGCTATTTTGCAGATGTGAATCAAAATTTCTATGGCAAATTATATTCTGAGATATGTGTTATTTCAAATATAACGCTTAGTCTAGGAAGTTATAATGCTTAACTCAACACAGCTAGAATAAAATAAAAAAGGCATATAATGCCATGTAAAGACTCTGGAAACGTAAGAATTAAGATCAGCTGGTCTGATGAGATAAAAATTTAATTATTTAGACAGAACAGCAATCACTGTGTCTGCTGAAAAACAGGCACTGCAGATTACCTGGCTAATACCATGTCTATGGAAAGTGGTGGTGGTGGCGGCATCATGCTATAAGCATGACTCTCAAAGGAATGGATAGGGAGACTGAAAAGAAATGAATAATTTGAGCCATATACAGGAATATCCTTAAAAACTCCATCAACGTTCACACAAACACAGACTGGGGTGACAATTTATGACAACAATGACCTGAAGCATACACCCAAAACAACACTGGAGTCTCTGAATGTCATAACGTGGTCCAACCAAAGCCCAGACTAAAACTCCATTAAACATCAGTGAAAAGACCAAAAGATGACAGTTCACAGATGTGTCGGAGCTTCAAAATACCCAGTGGAAAATTTTTGGTGTTCTCAAACTGTTTATCGATTATTAGCGTTAACCTATTTCAAAATTTTACCAAGTCCACAATGACACACCATCTTTAACCTCAATAAAAAAGCTTTCTAACTACTTTTCAGAGAGGATGCTAATCCATCCTCAGCCATTTCCCCTCAGACAAGCCAATCATGTATGTATTTAGATGCCCAACCGGCCAGTAGCACTGCTGGGGATTTGAACCCAGGATTCCAGCAGTTGTGGGCTAGACCGCTGTGCCAACTAAGCGCCCTTTTAGGATTCAAACCTGAAATCTATTTTGTATTAAGGTTGGTTTAATACAAATGTGGTGTATTTTCTTTTCTATACAACTAATAATAGGGGCAATGGAAGCTCAATGGTTAGGGAACTGGAGTAGCAATAGGAGGGTTCTTGGTTCAAACCCCACAGGTTAATACCGTTGGGCCTTTAAACAAGAGCCTTAACCCTCAAAGGCCTGGATTGTATACAATCACAACTGTAAGTCACTTTGGATATAAGCATATGTTATATGTTGTAAACGTTGAGTGTTTTCACTTGTCAGACTCAGAAACTAGCCCTTAATCTTCTAATTGATCCAATAGGTTAATCTTTTCCGAAAGAAAGAGAGCCCAAACATCATAAAGTCGAGGACTTTTAAAGATTGAACGTTTTACATGAGTATGATATGAAATCTGTAGGTCAGGTGGTTACAGCGCAGTGAACGCGCGTTCATCTCTCCACGTGCACATGAGCGCAGCATCACTGACTTACTGCAGCTCATAAAAACGTACTGACAGCACTGACACTGACGTTTAGCGTTGTCTCTCCACTGCCGACGGACTACAACGGTAATCTGAGCTCTTTACGCTTTCTTTTATTACATTTTACAACTTATAGCATTTTAAAATGTATAATGAAACCAGTGTATGTAAGGGAAGTGCGCGTGCTCCGTGTGCGATTAGAAGTACAGCTATATCACTTCTACTTGCTGTTTTTAAATAATGTCATTAGGTAGGCTAAGGCATAAGGTTTTCTTTATATTACTTTAAAAAATACGTAAACATTATAACACCAGTATTTTAGCTACTTTTCTTAGTATGAATACTGCTTTTCGTACTAGGCTTTGACTAGTACTAGTTTTCTTTCTCTTAAGAAGTAAGTACATTTAATGCAGTCAAACAATTCTAAGAGATTTGCCATTTGGATTAATATCATAAATGCATTAAATGCAGATGCTTTTTGTTACTGAATAATTAATAATTAGAACATAATTCTTTATCAAAAAAGAAATGTGAATTATTGGATTTTTATAAATATATGACAACCAGCATTAGACTTTATTAGTTCCATCATGGCATTTGTTATTACAGAATGCAGCTAGTGAGTTCTCTCTGCCTGTACAACTGACAGAAGTACAAAGAGATGTTTTCACTGATAAATTTAATTGTATTTTGTAAATTTAGAACTTCATGCCTATAACACACTGAATACAAGTCGTGTTTACCACTGTGTTACATTACCTTGCCTATGAATTACACTTTTTACCTTTTTAAAAACTGAGGGTACTAAATGCTATAGTTTTGCATACTGATAGGCCAGTCAAACACACACACTCTGTGCCAACATAGCCACACTGTTGTAGTGCATGCAGAATGAGGCTTGGTAGTGTCTTGCTGAAATTACAATAGACTTACTAGGAAAATACATCACCATGGTGGCATCATATGTCTTATCATAGGTACCAGGTAACATATATGTTACACATGACATGAGTAATGATGCAGCCCCATATCATGTCACAAGTTGGCTTTTGCACCTGTTGCTGCTAACAGTCTGGATGGTCCCTGAAAACCATGCAGCTTTTCTGCATAGAATTTATATGCGGCTTTCTCTTTGCTTTATAGAGTTACAGGTTACATTTCTTGATGCAGTGGTAAACTGTGTTTAGTAACAACGGTTTTCCAAAGCACTACCAAACTCAAGTGGCTATATTTATCACATTAGATGTAGATGGTTTCTTGTACAATGCTGTAAACCTGCTCACACACATTCAACAGTGTTTTTTGGCTTTGCCCTAAAAAGACTGAGATTTTCCCAGATTCCTAAAATCCTTTTCACAATATTGTGTATGGTAGATGGTAAAGGACCTAAATTGCAATTTTGATTTAAGTGATGTTCTGTTCGAACTGATTCTGCCATAAAATCTGGCACAAAGCCATGAGCCACAACCCATCTTTGCTTGCTCAGACTAAGTATGGATAGTTATTTTATGTGTGTTGCAGACATCACATTCAAAATTTGTGTATATTTACAAACTCTAAAGTTAGTCAGCCAAAACAATAATTATTTCTATGTAGTTTTGTAATATAAGTAAAGGTTCAAGAGAATTCAATCATTTTTATAGCATTTTACAAAGAAGTCCCAACTTTTCGAAATAAATGGCAGAATTAATTTGATTCTGATTGTAAAAAAATAATAATGGATGTTTTAAAGTGCAAGACCAGTTTAGGCCATGCTAATTAAAAAAAATTAATAACCACCAACCAAGTGTTAATTGCTTAAATATGGTCAAATGTACTCATTATGTGGATTTGCTTATCTGTTTTACCTATATACAGTGTATCACAAAAGTGAGTACACCCCTCACATTTCTGCAGATATTTAAGTATATCTTTTCATGGGACAACACTGACAAAATGACACTTTGACACAATGAAAAGTAGTCTGTGTGCAGCTTATATAACAGTGTAAATTTATTCTTCCCTCAAAATAACTCAATATACAGCCATTAATGTCTAAACCACCGGCAACAAAAGTGAGTACACCCCTAAGAGACTACACCCCTAAATGTCCAAATTGAGCACTGCTTGTCATTTTCCCTCCAAAATGTCATGTGATTTGTTAGTGTTACTAGGTCTCAGGTGTGCATAGGGAGCAGGTGTGTTCAAATTAGTAGTACAGCTCTCACACTCTCTCATACTGGTCACTGAAAGTTCCAACATGGCACCTCATGGCAAAGAACTCTCTGAGGATCTTAAAAGACGAATTGTTGCGCTACATGAAGATGGCCAAGGCTACAAGAAGATTGCCAACACCCTGAAACTGAGCTGCAGCACAGTGGCCAAGATCATCCAGCGTTTTAAAAGAGCAGGGTCCACTCAGAACAGACCTTGCGTTGGTCGTCCAAAGAAGCTGAGTGCACGTGCTCAGCGTCACAGCCAACTGCTGTCTTTGAAAGATAGGCGCAGGAGTGCTGTCAGCATTGCTGCAGAGATTGAAAAGGTGGGGGGTCAGCCTGTCAGTGCTCAGACCATACGCTGCACACTACATCAAATTGGTCTGCATGGCTGTCACCCCAGAAGGAAGCCTCTTCTGAAGTCTCTACACAAGAAAGCCCGCAAACAGTTTGCTGAAGACATGTCAACAAAGGACATGGATTACTGGAACCATGTCCTATGGTCTGATGAGACCAAGATTAATTTGTTTGGTTCAGATGGTCTCAAGCATGTGTGGCAGCAATCAGGTGAGGAGTACAAAGATAAGTGTGTCATGCCTACAGTCAAGCATGGTGGTGGGAATGCCATGGTCTGGGGCTGCATGAGTGCAGCAGGTGTTGGGGAGTTACATTTCATTGAGGGACACATGAACTCCAATATGTACTGTGAAATACTGAAGCAGAGCATGATCCCCTCCCTCCGGAAACTGGGTCGCAGGGCAGTGTTCCAGCATGATAATGACCCCAAACACACCTCTAAGACGACCACTGCTTTATTGAAGAGGCTGAGGGTAAAGGTGATGGACTGGCCAAGCATGTCTCCAGACCTAAACCCAATAGAACATCTTTGGGGCATCCTTAAGCGGAAGGTGGAGGAGCGCAAAGTCTTGAATATCCGCCAGCTCCGTGATGTCGTCATGGAGGAGTGGAAAAGCATTCCAGTGGCAACCTGTGAAGCTCTGGTAAACTCCATGCCCAGGAGAGTTAAGGCAGTTCTGGGAAATAATGGTGGCCACACAAAATATTGACACTTCAGGAACTTTCACTAAGGGGTGTACTCACTTTTGTTGCCGGTGGTTTAGACATTAATGGCTGTATATTGAGTTATTTTGAGGGAGGAATAAATTTACACTGTTATATAAGCTGCACACAGACTACTTTTCATTGTGTCAAAGTGTCATTTTGTCAGTGTTGTCCCATGAAAAGATATACTTAAATATCTGCAGAAATGTGAGGGGTGTACTCACTTTTGTGATACACTGTATGTAGGTAAAATTGCAAGAGCTAGGAAACACAATCCAGATGGGGACAGCCAAACTGTGGTGGAGTCTGTCATCACATCTGCTGTCCTACGTGACAGCTGTATGGCTAGAGACCAGTCTCCTGTTTCTGTTCTCTTTTACCCACAGGGACTTGTTTCCATAGGCCCTGTGTGTAGCTACTGCACATCATGCTAAGATTGATGGTTGTCCTTAGGAAAAGTCTGACCTTTTAAATTAGGGTGGTTAAATCTGCTTTCCTTCTCAGACTGATTGCTGTGGTCTGTTGAACAGATAAGTGCTAGACAACTGATTTGGCAGAACAAAACGTAGGTCTGACATTAATCTCTTTATCTGATGCCATGGCTGACAGTCACTGTACGGTATTGTAAATGATATCAGTGGTGAGCTTGGCTAGAAACTAACTTTGTAGGTTTTGATTCAGATTTATTTTAAGGCTGCCAACAATAGATGTTATCACAAGGTAGCTTAACAGAGATTTAGGAGTAGACCCCCGGAAATGCTATGACAATGACTAGTAAAATCTTCTTTAAACGATTAAAGATGAAACCCTGTCTAAGAAGATTAACCCATTCTTATCTGGGCAATATCAGACAGAGCAAAAAAGCTTGTTAAGACTGAATTAGACAGCATATGTGTAACATAAATTATATACAACAAAGGCAAACATTATCATAGTCAAGATATGCAAATGATCACAGGTGTAATGGGAGTCTGCTTTAAGATAGCTTGTATCCTATTTGCTAGCTCAGTGGTTAAGGTGGACTAGTAATTAGAAGGTTGCCTTTACTAACACGGTGCCACTGCTGGGCCCCGAGCAAGGCCCTTAATCCTCATAGTCAAGTCAAGTCAAGTCAAGGTTTATTTGTCACATACATGGTCATACACACAGTACAACTAGCAGTGAAATGCTTTAGTGACTAATCCGCCACAGTAGTTGTCGGAGCAGTCGTGACGGCAGCCGACCTCACCGGCGCCATCTTTCGCAGAAACAAGAAATAATGAACACATTGGGAAAGGAGGGGATAAAAAAACAGCACATGTAAAAACATCACACAACTAGCCACGGGTTAGGGATGGGGGGATCGGAAAAGTAACCAACTACTGTATTGGTGGAATTAAGCTAAAATTAGATGAAACTAGAGTGGAGACGTTGGATTTGGGTTAGGAAGAGTCCAGACAGTTCTTCATTCCGCAGCAAGAAAAAGTCTGTACAAAGTTCGCGATAACATGGCTGTTTTTGCCTGATAACAGGGGAGCCGAGAGCAGAAATGACTTTTGTTTTGTCTGAGCACTATCAAAATTTTAACACGAACTTTCAGAATTAATGCGTCTCTGGTTCACCTAATTTCGCAAAGCCGTAAGTTTCTCCAAGATGAAATCCATATTGCGATTAATATTCACAGTCTGAGTTCCAACGGCTCTGCCCACCATATCAATCAAATTGGGCAGTTTCTGGGGACCTTTGACAACTGACCCAACTCTTTTAATTTCCCGATACAGCAGGGCGAAGCCTAATCCAATCAGCAAAAACCCCACAATCAAAGTTCCGAATAGATAAACATCCTCTACGTCCTCCAACGAAAGAGGTGCCAGGCACACGACCCTCCACTTCTCCCACGAGTCCATTGCGTATCCTGCCATCTGCGTTCCGTCGGGGCATTTGGGTTCCCCCGAACCCGAACTTCTCGATGAGAAGATGGTGTCAATAGCATTCAGAGACCATTTAACCAATTCCATAATTTGTTCTTTGAGGAGCAGTGCTAGAAAAATCTCTGTAGAGCAGAGTAGACGAGACAAGACGATACATAGAAAAAAGTGCAGTGTTAATTACATTTACATTTGACAGCATGAACCCAAGATATTTCATTTTTGTCTGGTCAATCTGGTTGCATTTGTTAATATGCATCCATTCCTGAATTTCAGGCCTGCAACACATTCCAAAAAAGTTGGGACAGTAAAGCATTTACCATTTTGTGATGTTGCAGTTTCTTCTCACAACACCTAAAATCTGTAATGTCACCAGGGATTAAGGTGTACAACAGTGCAGGGTTGTCATTGTTGCATTTATCATTTAAAAAAAGTTCTGGCTAGAGCTCTAAACCTAAATACCAGTGTACTACATAGTGCAGGGCTTTGTCTTAAATCCCACACTGCAAATGCAAAAGAGTAAGTACACATTGCAAGTCAGTTTGTTTGTTTGTTTATTAGGATTTTAACGTCATGTTTTACACTTTAGTTACATTCATGACAGGAACGGTAGTTACTCATTACACACGATTCATCAGTTCACAAGGTTATATCAAACACAGTCTTGGACAATTTAGTGTCTTCAGTTCACCTCACTTGCATGTCTTTGGACTGTGGGAGGAAACCGGAGCACCCGGAGGAAACCCACGCCGTGGACATGGGAAGAACATGCAAACTCCACACAGAGAGGACCCAGACCACCCCACAGTAAATAAAGAGTAGTGTAGTTTGTGGTAGAAAGTAAAACCTACCCAGCAGACGTAGATAAAAAATTACAATGCTTATTTAGCTGAATTTTAGACTAAATTGAGCTTGCCTAAGCACTTACTGGACAAGCAAGAATTTGACATTTGATAGTCCAAATTAGAAACATATCTGTGTATGGCAAAGTATAACAGAACTTGACCTTCTGTAACAACATTCTGTAACCATTTGTAACAACATTTAGGTAGTATTAATTTACAAGAGCACAATTTATTTTAAACCTAAATGTCACGAAACACGTCTAATATTGTATTGTGTATTAAATGTTTGGTCTATTAACCCTCTGTAATCATCCTCATGCAGTATTCACAGGAGGATGTCACTGTGATGTTTCATGCTCATTATTTAAAAGCCCTAATGTCTAAAGTTCAGGACTCATTAAACTACAGGTAAGAGAGGTTCAGGTTCCACTGGTCTGTATTATCATATGCATTAGCTTAGAGACAGAGAGCAGGGCCACCTGTTACCTTTGAGGTTTAAGATTTATAAAGGTTTAACATTGCTGTTATGCAGTTAGGAGCATGCAATAACATTAATACACTACTTTTAACTTTCATGTCATCTAAGAAATTGAAGGCTAGTATGTACTTAGCCTACTTGGTTTGAAATTTCTTTAATATGTGTCTGTAAATTATGTCTTACACTAATCAGCCATAACATTAAAACCACCTCCTTGTTTCTACACTCACTGTCCATTTTATCAGCTCCACTTACCATATAGAAGCACTTTGTTGTTCTACAATTACTGACTATAGTCCATCTGTTTCTCTGCATGCTTTGTTAGCCCCCTTTCATGCTGTTCTTTAATGGTCAGGACTCTCTCAGTACCACTACAGAGTAGATATTATTCAGGTGGTGGATCATTCTCAGCACTGCAGTGACACTGACATGGTGGTGGTGTGTTAGTGTGTGTTGTGCTGGTATGGGTGGATCAGACACAGCAATGCTGATGTAGTTTTTAAACACCTCACTGACACTGCTGGACTGAGAATAGTGCACCAACCAAAAATATATCCAGCCAACAGCGTCCCGTAGGCAGCGTCCTGTGAACACTGATGAAGGTCTAGAAGATGACCAACTCACACACGGTGTACCAACCAGGTAGGATTGTCTAATACAGTGGACAGTGAGTGGACACGGTATGTATAAACTCCAGCAGCGTTGCTGTGTCTGATCCACTCATACCAGCACAACACACACTAACACACCACCACCATGTCATTGTCACTGCAGTGCTGAGAATCATCCACCACCTAAATAATACCTACTCTGTGACTATAGAAGAACAGGGTGAAAGCAGGCTAAAAAAGCATGCAGAGAAACGGATGGACTACAGTCAGTAATTGTAGAGCTGCGAAGTGCTTCTATAGGGTAAGTGGAGCTGATAAAATGGACAGTGTGTGTAGAAACAAGGAGGTGGTTTTAATGTTATGATTGATCGGTGTATGTAAGTTTTAACATGAACATTATGTTATTTAAATCTTAATTAACCAGAGTATTTGGTCTTGTATAATGTAAGTAGATAGTAATGAACTATTGTGATCTCCATTTACAGGACATCTCTGTCTCTACACTAATCCCAAACCAGAGCACCATGGGAGAAACAAAGGGTCGTCCCATTCCTCCCCTGTGCCGCACACAACATTTTGACTGGTCTGGTAGCAGTGACTTTGCTGAAACGAAGAACCGCAGCACAAACGGGCACACTCTGGTTAGCCCAAGGTCCGAGAGCACCCCGGACGAGGAAACAGCAGCCCTGTCAAAGCCACCAGCGGACAGCTCTTGTTGCTCTCCTGTTTCAGTGGAACTAAAGCCCATGGTGAATAATAGATCAGGCCTACCAGGCGGCAACACAAAAGAGTTCTCAGAGCACAGAGACAGTGGCGAACCGAGCTCCTGCTCCTCCCTCTCGCTTTCCAGCACCCATGCTCCCCCTCACTTTAAACACTACCCCTACCACACCAAGACTAGCATGCAGGGTGATGTCTACAATTTCCTAGAGAGACCTGCAGGCGTGAAGTGCTTCCTCTACCACTTCCTGGTGTAAGTAGATTTGCTTGACACTCAAAGATACGCTGAGATTGCGAACAATTAAGCTACTAGTTTTTTTCTTCATATTTGGACTAGTTCTAATTTTATTTTGCTTTGTTAATAAGTTAAAAACACACACAATTCTACAGGTAGCATTGACTGTATTCAGTTTAAAAGGCTTAGTATGTTTTTCCTGATAAATTTGGCAAATGTGATTTGTTATTGTAATTGACTATTTGTAAAGTTGTAAGTTGTAACTGTTAAGTTTGCTGTTACTCACTGGTGGCATGTTTAAAGTGAGGGAAGAGGGAACACCTCTGTATTTTTTTTTTTTTTATTACCAGCCACTTTAAGGTGATTTTATGAGCTACACCTACCATTCAGATTCATTTTGTAGGTAAACAATTTGTCATCTCCTTAACCCCAAGACTTACCACAGCCAAGTAGCTGCTACTGGGCCCCTGAGCAAGGCCCCTACCGCATAACTGATCAAATTGTATTTGGTCACAATTGTTTAGAGAAAAATTGCTTTAGATAAAAGCCTCTGTTGAATATCATAGATGTAAATTGCAGTACTAACATGCATTGACAGTGACTGTGTAAAGTACAAATATCTCCTTCTTTAAATGACTGAAAAGATGGAGACCCCTCCTATAGGTCCTCTAGATATTTGAATGGCTTAAAAAGCTTGAGTACATAATTTTTTGTTTTTTTATTAATAAAGAATGTACTATACTGTGCAAAAGTCTTAGTCCACCATTAGATTTGTTGTTTTAGCAATGAAATAATGAACATATACTGTATAATTATCAGTCTATGTATTGAAATACAACCAGAAAATACAAGGAATTTGTATGCAGTATTGAAAAAAAGAAAAAAATGGCCCTTACAATTATAAGCTAAAGCAGGAACCCGGCTCTCTTGAAACATAAATGAAATGAAACCTTAATTAATGCCATTGCTAACACTTGTACTTGTTCTACGATCTCATATCAAACTGAGTGCTGTGAAAAACATCTTTCACACCAGGTTTGTGTAAGACAATGCTTAAGCATTACATACACATGTTGTATGACTTTAATACATTGGAAGCTTGCTAGTATGTACAAGACTAACGTTCAATCACATCATTCCAAAGATAACAGAATCTGACATAAAATCATACTTTTGCATTAGCAAGGTCACTCTCAAAAGGAAATCAGCAAACAAACTGGATACTCAAGATATTCAAAAAAATGTGATATTAAAGACTCAGGAGAGGTCAATGTAAAAAAAGTACTTGAAGGCCAAGAAATCTTTCAAAATCTGACAAGACGTTTTTCAGAGTTTCCTCTCTGAGAGGCCGGAAGAAGTCCAGCAAGGATCTGATTCAGCATCTGGCAGCTTGATCGGTATGCCATGTTGACCATTCTGCAGTCTGAAGAAGCTTGATCAGGAATGCTAAAATTGTGATCAGTGGAAAAGAGTATTATGTAGTTATGAATCCAAGTTTAAAATTTTTGGGTTCAATTTTCGACAGTACATGAGAAGAAGAGTTGGAAAGAGATGGTTGAATGAGTGCTTGCAGCCTTTAGTGAGACATGGTGGAGGGTCTGTCCTAGTTTGGGGCTGCATTTCTGCCAGTGGAGTTGGCACTGTTGTCCAAAACAATGGGATCATGAATGCTGAAGTGTACAGACAAGTTTTAACACGCCATTTTTTCAGAAAAGCGTCTGGTTGGAAATGGTTTTATTTTTCAGCATGATAACAAGCAAGCAATACAGTATGCTTGAGATACAATAGATCTCGAGCATACTGTTAAAGCAGTGAAATAATATTTGATGGATAAAAAACAGCTGATAAAACAGTCACAGAATCCAGACCTAAATATTATAGAGACAGTATGGGATCACCTGGACAGAGAAGGAAATTAAAGCGAGCCTAAATCCAAAAATGGATAATAAACCAGAATGTTTATTCAGAAAACTTTAGCACAGTCTCCCCAAAAGAGTTAGTTTAAGATATGTTTAGTGGCAAGAGAGGTCACAACAAATATTTTTAGCTGTAGAAACCATTTAGTTTGAAAATTGTCTTTTGTATTTTGGGTACTTTAGAGGGATGTTCAAAAGGTTACCGCACTTTTATAGTTTGAGAGACTGAGAGAGAGCTTATAGTCCGGATTTAGCACCATCTGATTTCCACCTTTTTGGACCACTCAAAGAAGCTTTAAGAGGAGGAAGATTTTTAGGTGATGATGATGTGAAAGCAGTGATGCATCAGTGGCTACGTGCTCAATGAAAAACATTTTACGCTGAGAAAAATGCATCGGAAGGTGACTATGTAGAAAACTGATGTCATTTGTTTTTGAAATTCTTAATAAATAAAGTAGCATGATGTTTCTGTGTGTGTTTAGGATGCCACAAAATTGCCAAAATTTTAAGTAAATCCACTAGGGATGTCCCGATCCGATCTCACAGATCGGGATCGGGGCAGATCAAGGCATTTTTAACTGATCGGAAATCGGCTTTACTAATGCCGATCATAACCCGATCTTTTGTTTTACGTCAGCATGTCCGCTGTGTGGAAATACTTTAAATTGGAAAGTAAAACAAGTCCAACAGCAGTGTAATGTCTGTAATGCGAGCGTTTCACGAGGCGGTAGGAGCAGAGCTTCGTTCATTACTGTAGAATTTTACTAGTTATATGGTGTGTGAGTCAAGGATCACTCCGGTTTACAAAACAATAACTTTTAATCCGAGTATGAAAACTTCAGGACCATAACATACAGCTTTTACGAGTTTACGTGTTACAAGACTGAACGACATCTCAGTATCAAGCTCTCTGATTGGCTTAGTTATGTAACCGAGCGTCGTAGTGATGCACTCGCTTAATAAAGAAATAAAATACACGGTATATTCACTAATTGTCGGGAGCAAAACACTTTATTAACTTCTTCTGTTCCGAATAGCGGACAGCCAGAGCCGAGCATGCTATCCCATGCACTATGGAAGCCCCAAAGGGTCAAAACACACTCACTTTGCGTAGACCCGTCCATCAAATCATTGTCACAATACAAGCACTTTAAGAACTGGCTTTCCTTCATAACAAAAGAGTGACTTTCCATTTTATTTTGGTATTCAGCTTTTACTGTAATGCTGTTAAGTAACTTATTTGTTTTTTTATATTCAAGTTAAGCTGCTACACCACTTGTGAGTGGAGATTTTTGTTCATTTTAGTGTATCACTGTATTAAACAGAATTATGTTCTTTGAATATAAAGTTCAAAGTGAAACGGTAATTATCTCACTTCATTTTTACTACAATGCTGCACTAGGTTTGTTTACTTTTATTTTGTAAAAGAACATTAAGCAATAGCTTGGATGCAGGCAATTTTTTTCCTATAGCACTGCAGAGCTATTCAGTTGTTAAACATGTACATTGAATTAATTTGAATAACTGTAATGTACTTGAAGTGTGCACTGTGTAAACAGTGTTATCTAGTTCTTATCTAGACAATATCTAGAAAATACAAGTATCGGTTTGAGAATCGGTATCGGATCGGGATCAAAATTAAAGATCGGGATCGGGAACAAAAAAACGTGATCGGGACATCCCTAAAATCCACATAAAAAGATACAGTGTATCACAAAAGTGAGTACACCCCTCACATTTCTGCAGATATTTAAGTATATCTTTTCATGGGACAACACTGACAAAATGACACTTTGACACAATGAAAAGTAGTCTGTGTGCAGCTTATATAACAGTGTAAATTTATTCTTCCCTCAAAATAACTCAATATACAGCCATTAATGTCTAAACCACCGGCAACAAAAGTGAGTACACCCCTTAGTGAAAGTTCCTGAAGTGTCAATATTTTGTGTGGCCACCATTATTTCCCAGAACTGCCTTAACTCTCCTGGGCATGGAGTTTACCAGAGCTTCACAGGTTGCCACTGGAATGCTTTTCCACTCCTCCATGACGACATCACGGAGCTGGCGGATATTCGAGACTTTGCGCTCCTCCACCTTCCGCTTGAGGATGCCCCAAAGATGTTCTATTGGGCTTAGGTCTGGAGACATGCTTGGCCAGTCCATCACCTTTACCCTCAGCCTCTTCAATAAAGCAGTGGTCGTCTTAGAGGTGTGTTTGGGGTCATTATCATGCTGGAACACTGCCCTGCGACCCAGTTTCCGGAGGGAGGGGATCATGCTCTGCTTCAGTATTTCACAGTACATACTGGAGTTCATGTGTCCCTCAATGAAATGTAACTCCCCAACACCTGCTGCACTCATGCAGCCCCAGACCATGGCATTCCCACCACCATGCTTGACTGTAGGCATGACACACTTATCTTTGTACTCCTCACCTGATTGCCGCCAAACATGCTTGAGACCATCTGAACCAAACAAATTAATCTTGGTCTCATCAGCAAACTGTTTGCGGGCTCTCTTGTGTAGAAACTTCAGAAGAGGCTTCCTTCTGGGGTGACAGCCATGCAGACCAATTTGATGTAGTGTGCGGCGTATGGTCTGAGCACTGACACGCTGACACCCACCTTTTCAATCTCTGCAGCAATGCTGACAGCACTCCTGCGCCTATCTTTCAAAGACAACAGTTGGATGTGACGCTGAGCACGTGCACTCAGCTTCTTTGGACGACCAACGCGAGGTCTGTTCTGAGTGGACCCTGCTCTTTTAAAACGCTGGATGATCTTGGCCACTGTGCTGCAGCTCAGTTTCAGGGTGTTGGCAATCTTCTTGTAGCCTTGGCCATCTTGATGTAGCGCAACAATTCGTATTTTAAGATCCTCAGAGAGTTCTTTGCCATGAGGTGCCATGTTGGAACTTTCAGTGACCAGTATGAGAGAGTGTGAGAGCTGTACTACTAAATTGAACACACCTGCTCCCTATGCACACCTGAGACCTAGTAACACTAACGAGTCACATGACATTTTGGAGGGAAAATGACAAGCAGTGCTCAATTTGGACATTTAGGGGTGTAGTCTCTTAGGGGTGTACTCACTTTTGTTGCCGGTGGTTTAGACATTAATGGCTGTATATTGAGTTATTTTGAGGGAAGAATACATTTACACTGTTATATAAGCTGCACACAGACTACTTTTCATTGTGTCAAAGTGTCATTTTGTCAGTGTTGTCCCATGAAAAGATATACTTAAATATCTGCAGAAATGTGAGGGGTGTACTCACTTTTGTGATACACTGTGTATGTCTTGCCTGCATTATTAAAAAAGTCCATTATCAGCACTAGTTTTAGACTCTAGGTGTTACCGTGGCACAGACAACATCTTTTCTTACTAATCAGTTGCTGAGGAAAAGAAGTTATAACATACAAAGATAACCAGCTTAATCAGGTCTGCTCTAAATTAAAAGGGGCTTAAACTGAATTTAAATAGGCTTTTAATATACCTGCAGTCTCTAAACTCATGGTGATGAGCATCTGAACTCCTATACTGAGGTATCTCCTCAGATGTTCATTGGAGTTTAAGTCTGGGGTTTAAGCTTCTGACTGGCTCACTGTGTTTTTCTTTAGAAATAATATTACCCAGGTGATGGTCATTATTTTTTTTTGTTAACCATAGTGCTTGCTGTTCTGTCCAAAAAATCCAACTTTCATTTCTTCAGACCGGGGAATCTTTCTTCTTATGTTGCCCTTTATATGGCATTTAGCAAACTCCAAGCTGTCTGTCATATGCATTTTATTTAATAGGGGCTATCGTCCTGCCACTCGGTCATAGGGCTCTGATTTATGAAAGGCTGCAGAGATGGTTGTCCATCCCACAGGTTTTCCCTTCTTTGCAGAAGATTTTTTTGGTTCAAGGTTATGCTAATCTTTTTCCATTTCAAAATTATGTAACATTATTAAGGCCACTGTGGTCCCAGTGACACTTAAAGCCTTAGATTTGTATCCATTAGTATTTATCCTTTAGATCATTTAGATTTAGTATTTAAATCCCTGTCATAATCTATGTCCTAAAACCCCGATGGCATCCAAGGTGGGTGTTTATACGCCTGACACACACCCCCTCCAATATGTGCGCAGTCCTCCAATCCCTTTCCCAATCCCATACTTCGGTGAATTTGCACATGAGGTCATCTTTGTGTATGGAGAGCCACATCCTGATCTCTTCACTCCTCCACTTTTTGTACCCAGGTGCCCTGGTCAACCAAGGTCCTTACACAACGTTGATATCCCTATCCCTTAGTTTGGTCTTTCCTACTCAGCAGTCTGGAGGCCAATTTTGTCTGCTGCAAGCAATTGCAACCAATTGTGCCTGCTAGAGGGCGCCCAGTCGACCTGAGTTTTAGTCACAGCTCAAGAATAATTAAAGCAAACAGAATGTACTTGATCACTATTTTGATTGCAACAGCACATAATCTGACTACTGAGTTCTGAGTTCAGTTTTAAATGTCGTCATGCTTTCATTTTGTTTCATTTTGTGATTAATTGTAAATTGGTGGGTAAAAATTACTGTTACTGCCAAAATTACATTTTTGACACAATACCATGTACACAAAGTAAATGGGTCTGAATACACTGTATGTGGCTTACTATGTGGTTTGATGTGGCAGTCTTATAAGCTCCTCTTTCTCTGTTACTGGAAGTCTTGAGTGGCAGGTCATTTAGTACAACCTGTTATTACCTGTTAAAACCTGATACAAAATTACACTTCTCTGATTGACACTTAGCACTTCTCCTTTAAGTCTTATGTGACGGTTATCAATGATTATCTACTTGTGAGTAGCTCTTAGCCAATCTGTCAAGCTTGAAGTGCTCCTATTGAGGCTTCACTGCATCAATAAATAACTTGTCTGATTATATGACTGGTCAGTGGACAGGTGTGTTCGAGACAGGCCTGGGCTTTTACACTAGGGCTGCAATAATTAATGCACATGACTGAAATCAGTATGCAGAGAGTTGGGCCTTGTGGTATATAAAATAAAAGTAGGGTCCAAATGTATCATCAGCTGCAGACAATAGGAGTCAGATGGCTGTTGCAAAGTTTTATGATATATGAGTATATAGATTTATAGATAAGTTTATAGTAAGTACATTTGACAGGCTTTGCATAACCCCGTCATATATGTAAATCTATGCCCTATTCTGTTCTATCTACATCTATCAAAGATGTTAATCTATGCCTTATTCCCTCTTTCTTATTCAAATATTGTTCCTTGAAAAAACCCAGCATGTATTTATACACAAACCAATTTATTTAACTTATAGCAATTTATATACCATTTTGGGGTTGTTTGACTAATGTCAAGTGGAGAACTGTGAGTATTTGCTAGGGTATACAGGGGATGGGTAAAACACACTACCCATAGACAAATATAGGCAATAGAATAAGTTGTAATGTAGGTAGGTATACTTGAAGTCATCTGAGATAACATGATTCAAATAGTCACTTATTTTAAAAGTGTACAGTTTTTATTAATATGACTATGCATAAATGAAGATGAGTATTTTTATTATTGTATTATTAAACATAATTTTAAACATAAATGTGTTCATGATGCTGGGTGACCAAGCTGATAATGCAGGATAAATCACCAGATGTTTTGCTTTAATCTTTATCTATTTAGCTTTAATCTGGTCCCCTACAGTTTGTCCTTATAAAACCCTTAAAGAGATGTCTTGTTTTGACCCAATTTATCTCATGGAATGAATGCACAGGTCCTATTCATTAGCAGTTTGATTTAATTGTTTTACCTGTTGTGAGTTTGGATATAAATCTTGTTGTTTCTGGGCACATTGTTGGATTGAATTTAGTTGTAGCAATGGAAAGAAGGGTTTATGTCATCAGGCCTTTTCATCCCCAGACATTGGCCAGTTTGGTTGTTGAGTGCTCAGCCAGGCTGGTGGCACCACTGATACATGAACTCAAGAGTCCTATATGCAGGTAGACATACTTGACTTCTGTGGCACCATTTCAGCTTAAACAGGAACAGCAAGTTTTAGATATACCCAGTTAATTTGCAGTTACTTAGCAAGCAGGGGAATTCTTGCTTAGCATGGTTTTAGGCAGGTTCAGCACTTACCAACCCTGTTTCTGAAAAATATGGGATGTTTTGTAAAATGCAATGAATCTTTATTTACGTGACTAAAGTATAAAGAAAAGATTTTCAATATTTTCACTGATCAAATTAATTGTATTTTGTAAATATAAACACATTTAGAACATGATACCTATAACACTCAAAAAAAGTTGTGACTGGAGCAAAATTAGAGTAAAAATTTTGTAGAGTATCCCAGTTACACCCTTTTAAAATATTCCACAATAAGCAGGTGAGAATATCATGAATGATAAATCCACCAATGGCTCAGTCTTAGCCTGTTAAGCCTACATGGGTGTTGGCTCATTAATGTGTGCCAAACTTTGTAAGGGATTGATTGTCATTTTCTTTCATTCATTCATTGTCTGTTGTACCACTGCTTTTATCCTATTCAGGGTTGCGGTGGGTCCAATTCTCTGGGTGAAACCCAGAAAACACCCTGGACAGGTCACCAATCCATCACAGGTCAACACACACACATTCACACTCAGGGCAATTTAGTAGCTCCAGTTAACCTGACTGCATGTCATGGACTGTGGGACAAAACCGGAGCACCTGGAGGAAACCCATGCAGACATTAGGAGAACATGCAAACTCCACACAGAAAGGACCCGGACTGCTCCAACTGGGAATTGAACCCAGGACCTTCTTGCTGTGAGGCGACAGTGCTATCGAGCCACCATGGAATAGGGAATTGACAGTCAGTTTAAAAGAACATTATTCAATGCAATATTACAAGTAATTCAGGTCATTTACCATCTATCATATATATTATTGTAAAACAATTTATAGAATTTAGAGATATCTTATCAGTCTGTGTAGGGTGAGATCGGAAACCACTGTTGAAGAGACCGTTGTCTCGTTAGGAGAAACTGTCAGGCTACTATGATAATTACAGCCACATGGGTTTGGAACGAGTTTGGAAAACAGTTGTGACATGACACAGTCCGTGCTCTGTTACAAAAATGATAGATCAATGCAGAAACGCTGCAGATTTCTGGGCCCAAGGTCATACGGACTGAAAGACAGTGGAAATGTGTGCTGTGGTTAGAGGAGCCTTGAGTTCTTTGTGCCGAAGGTGCAAAAGCCGAGATCTGTCATGGTATGGGGGTGCATCAGTGCTCACAGCTTGGGGTATCATTGACAGGCATGTATTGTAATTTTTTTTTTAGATATGACAAATGGTGCCATAAAAGTTTCGTCTACTCCCTGGAGGTTAATAATTATTATTTTAGAAAGACACACAATTCAAAAGTCTAACTGACAGGAAAAATGATGTAAGTGGCAAACATGCATTTGTCCTACTTTTTTTGAGTGGGTTGCAGGAATCATATTTTTAATTTGTTTATATTTTCAGATTGTGATTGATGATTTAAAATCAGAATTTCTTTACGGAACAGGTGTGTTGTATTATTTTAAAAAGTTCTCGTATAAAAATAGTATGATTCCGTTTGACTTTTACCGTATCTGACATATCAGCTTCAAATGTAGGCCTGTTTATGGCTGCGATATTTTTTAAGCTGTTCCATATAATCAGTATGAGTGTAGCAGAAGGTCACCATCTGCCTTCTTTCTGGAATGTAAAAATTTAGATCAAAGGGACATAAACCAAAGACTAAGGGGCATGGGTCATTTGCATGTGAGAATTGCTTGTGTCTTTTACAAACAAACATTTTTATTTTTCTTAGTTTTTTGTCAGTGTGTGTGTGCATTCAAGTCTAACAGCATTTTCTATCATGTGGAGGTAAATCCTTGATGTTTCTTGACTTAGCGAGAGTATGCTTAATATTAAGTAAGCTTAAGAGGAGATCAAGAATTCATGTCTGGATGTAGTCATGGAATTAGGAATAATCCACTGAATGTTGACAGCCCAACTTAATGTTATAATAGCTGTTTCTGTTTTTCTGGGAACACCGTCATATTCATATGTGTAAAACAAATATTCTGCATGGTATACTCGTTTGTATTGTGATGTCCTATATGTGCATTAATTTTTCCTAAACACACACTGATATTTCTTAAATAAAATCTGCTGTCACATATCAGTGCATCCACATCTAACCAACCCTTTCAGCATTTTCCTATATAGATACATTTATAAACAGCTAACAGATTAATTCAACATTAAATGGTTATATTAAAAAGAGTATTTTTTTGCTTCTCCCATTTTAGGTTCCTAATGGTCCTTATATGTCTCATCTTCAGTGTGCTTTCCACAATTGAGCATTATGCCGACTTTGCCACTGGAACACTTTTCTGGATGGTAAGTTTTATTTCTTTCATTTTCATCAATCACTTTATCTTGGTCAGGACTCAAGACAGGAACACCCTGGACATGGTGCCAATCCATCATAGGGCTTTCATCATTTCCCCTCTTCTCAGACATAGGCAATCAGGTCTGTATAGATGGCTGTTTGGCCGATAGCAACACTAAGATTCAAAATTGAATTTTAGAAGTTGTGGGTTAGAGTAATAGCCCCCTTTGCAACTTTGCTTGAATCTTGCTTCATGCCACTGTCTGTGGGGTAGCACTGTCGCCTCACAGCAAGAAGGTCCTGGGTTCGATTCCCAGGTGGAGCGGTCCGGGTCCTTTCTGTGTGGAGTTTGCATGTTCTACTTGTGTCTGCATGAGTTTCCTCTGGGAGCTCCGGTGTTTGACATTAAACTTGAACTGATGAATCTTGTGTGGAGTTTGCATGTTCTCCCCGTGTCTGTGTGGGTTTCCTCTGGGAGCTCCTGTGTTTGACATTGAACTGATGAATCTTTTGTAACCAGTAATTATCTGTCCTGTCATGAATGTAACCAAAGGTGTGTAAAACATGACTTTAAAATCCTAATAAATAAATAAATGTGCCACTGACTGTGAGGGCTTCAACATGTTTTTCCAGTGTCCATGTGTTTCCTTCCACTTCCCAATATCATGCCAGTAGGTGACCTGGCTTATTTAAATTGTTCCTTGTGTGAGTAAGTAACAGTAAGTGTATCTGAGGTGATGGATTGACTCCATATCAGGGGTGTATGTGCAGCCATGATCATCATGAAACTTGTAAAGATGAATGAATAAATGTTGAACACATGTTGGAGGGGGTATTTTTCCATCAACAGCAGAGAAAGCGAAATGCAGTTGGGTAACTGGGCAAAATGCATAAAAATATTAATGGTAACATTCCTAATACAGTTACATTTATGATATTTGGCTAATGTGTCTCAAACCACATACTACAACTGAATAGTATGCCAAATAATTAATTAATTAATTTATTTATTCATTCATTTATTGTCCATTTTACCACCGCTTTATCCTGTTTATGGTTGTGGTGGGTAAGTGGGTAGCACTGTCGCCTCACAGCGAGAAGGTCCTGGGTTCGATCCCCGGGTGGGGCGGTCCGGGTCCTTTCTGTGCAGAGTTTGCATGTTCTCCCCGTGTCTGTGTGGGTTTCCTTCGGGTGCTCCGGTTTCCTCCCACAGTCCAAAGACATGCCACTAGGCTAATTGGAGACACTGAATTGTCCCATAGTTACCTAGCCGCTGGGATGCACAGACCAGTGCATTGTAGTGCCGGTCCCAAGCCCGGATAAATAGGGAGGGAAGTGTCAGGAAGGGCATCCGGCGTAAAACTGTGCCAAATCCCGCCGGCGACCCCTAAGGGGAAGAAGCCGGAAATGCCGACCCCGAAACCGAAAAACGGGACATAGGCTGAGGAACAAGAAGAAGAAGATTGTTGTGGTGGGTACAATTTACAGGGTGAATGGTAGTAAACACCCTGGACCGGTTCATCCGTCCAGTCCATCACACAGCAAACACACAAACATTCACACGCATTCACATTCAGTATCTCCAATTAACCTGACTGCATGTCTTTGGACTGTGGGAGGAAATCCTGAGCACCCTATGGAAACCCACACAGACACGGAGAGAACATGCAAACTCCACACAGAAAAACCCCGGATGGCTCCACATGGGAATAAACCCAGGATCTTCTTGCTGTGAGGTGACAGTGTTACAACATGACAAATTAGTTTTCTAACAGAAATGCCTATTTGAGAATATATCACTTCTGACACGTGGAGAACATACAAAACTCCCATAGAGAGTGATTGAAGATGAGGACAGAATTCAGGTCCTCAGAGACTCCTGTTGCTGTGTGGTACCCACTGTTCATTGGTTGGACTTTCTTTTCAAGGTAGCAGCACCACAAATATCCACTTGATGGGGATAGAGCAATTCGTATTTAGACGCTGTAACAGAAACTAGAAAGTCGTTTTGTTACCGCAGTAAATGTCTGTGACCTTGCTTTTTTGTTAAAGTTTTGACAGAAATCATTTGTTTAACCACGGCGTCTATCACCTGTTTTAAAACGCACAGAAATGTGGAAATACTGGTAAAAATGTGTCAGCCAAAGTATTCTGTACTTATGAATTATTTGTATATTAAATGGGGAAGACACAAAAGAACAGTTAGATTCAATGCTGTGAATAACTAATACGTAAAAGTTGATGCTGAGTGGTGAATGATCTCTTTCTGACAAACACACTTACATGCATATACTCTGCATCAGCACAATTTCCTTAATGTTACCTAAATGTTAGTGTAGTTCAGTAGTTTTAATTAAGTATAACTCAAATCACAATGCTCAAGTGTAAAACACACACACATAGAAAAAATATACAGTATTTCCAGTAATTTATTATTTTATTTTTATAATTATTTGTATAATTCGTTATGGAAATAATATAATTATTATTAATTTTATTATTTTATTTATATTTATTTTATTATTTTATTTTTTTATTATTATTATTTGTATAAATATTATTATTTAAAAATGTTTCCATATGGCTGCTCGCGTTTATAAGGGTTGCCACAGTGAATTATTTTGGTCCGCATACCAGACTTGGCACAGTTTTTACACTGGATGCCACCTCTCAATAGTTAGGCTGTTCGGCCATCCCCACCTCATACAGATCACGTCTGTAAAGACACCCGACTTGCTGATACCACCACTGAGATTCGAATAGAATGCCTTTATTTGTCATATATACATATACAGGTGTACAGTACAAGGAAATTCTTTTTTACATATCCCAGCTTGTCTGAAAGCTGGGGTGAAACACAGCATCAACCATTGTTAGGCATCCCTGGAGCCTAAGGGTTATGGGCCTTGCTCAAAGAGCACACAGTGGCTGCATGGCAAACCTGGGATTTGAACTCTTTCAATTGATAGCCCAAAGCTCTACCCACTAGGCTACCACTGTTCCTCAGAGCTCAGCGGTATTGGGCTAAGGCGATTTACAGCTGCACCACCTGAGCGCCCATAATAGCTAAAAAGATAATCACAATTATTTTGACTATCCTATCTATTACAATTATTCCTTACTTACTAAAAAGAAGGGCATTCTTTTGTGTTACCTTGTAAACTATACACTTGCTTTGCTATTTCTGTTACTAATCGTTAAGGCAGAGTACATCTTTAAATTAAAATAATACAAGTTACTTTAATCACATTAGGCAGGACACACTGTATGGTGATATACAGTAGTCCAAACTTCAAATACGCTTGAAAGGGACATGTACAGCAGAGGAAAAACTTTATAACCACCTCTGTTTTTGTTATGTATAATATTCCCATGCATATATATTTAAAATTTAGCAATCATGAAGAAGGTTAATGAGTTTTTTTATTTTTTATTACATATTTATCGGCCACTTTATCGTGGTCAGGACTGTGGCAGGTCCGGTTCCACCAGGAAACACTTGGGCGCAAGGATGTCTGCAAACATGACAAGTTTTATTTTCCTTTTTGTAATGTTATTTAATGATGAATGATGACCAAAGGCCAGGTCATTGATTGTGGGCATAAATGTTACCATTTCTATGTAGGATATTCTACCTGTTATTATACTGATATAGGTATACAATGTTACACGTTACTTTAATGTATATTATAAAATACAGATTGTATTTATGTTTAAGGTTTGTTAGCCCAAAAAGGACTCATTTGTGAAAAATGTATACATACATAAACAATTTGATTAAAAGTACATAAACAGATATATATCCATGCATCCATATAAAACCAATATATAGCCAAATACTGTCATCAGTATTGGCATTGGTTTTGCTTAAATAATTCAAAACATATGAAAATTGAGATACAACTAAATTGAGATTATGACGTTATTATTGCCATAATTTACGTAGTTACCAATAAAGATTGGTTGTGGCTTAAGATTGTGGCTACTCTACAAACATCAGTCAGACATATGTGTCTAAGTCTCATCACTTCATCCTTGAATTGGAATTTAGTCACTTTCACAGAGCTGATATGTTTGGGCTACACAAAGAATTTGGTACATTTTTAGCTGAGTACCTTGTACTCAAAACAGTGACATGCTGTGTGCTGTTAGTGTGTGTAAAAGCACTACAGCTGAAATGCATTGTAGTATTACAACATTGTTGTCAGCCAGTGGCCACCCACATAAGCTCACTGCTCGTATTGCCTCATAGGTCACAGTGGCAAGCAGGGTCAATTCAATACGAATCAGAGGTCAGAGGACAAGACTAGATAAAGGTTTTCTGTATTCCAGAGGTCAGACTTGTGCTCACATTTGAAATGTTTTGTCAGAGTGCGGGTGGCATGGTGGCACAGTGGGTAGCGCTGTTGCCTCACATCAGGCTGGGTTTGATTCCCGATAGGATGGCCAGGGTTCTTTCTGTGTGGAGTTTGCATGTTCTCCCTGTATCTGTGGGGGTTTTCTCTGGCTACCTTACACAAATGAGTGTGTGTGTAAATGTGTGTGTGTGTGTATCTGACCTGTGATGGATAGGCGACCTGTCCGGATTGTCTACTGAATCAGACGCACCGCAACCGTGACCAAGATTAAGTGGTAAAACGGCAATAAATGAATAAATGTTTACAGTGCACCCACACATACATAAAACATAATTTTATTTTGCTATTATTTTAGGAGATTGTGCTGGTGGTGTTTTTTGGCTCGGAATATGTAGTGCGTCTGTGGTCAGCAGGCTGCAGGAGCAAATATGCTGGCATCAAAGGAAGACTACGCTTTATCAGAAAACCAATCTCTATCATAGGTACAACACTCAGTACAGACCTACAGAATTTACACAAAATATTGTTTTATTATTTAAATCTTTATTAAAAGACAAAAATATGGAAGGTAAGCACTTTTGTGAATGACTCTCTTTGTTTGGAGCAGATTTGATAGTCGTGGTTGCATCAGTTATAGTACTGAGTGTGGGATCAAATGGGCAGGTCTTCGCCACCTCTGCAATAAGGTATCATTAGTTTTATCAATACTTTAACATTGAACAAAACCTCATTTAAATAAAATCTTAAAAGAGCAGTAAATTATTTTTAAGGAAGCATTTCCAAACTTAAATCAAATCAGTCAAACAGATTTAGCAAGATCCCCTCCCCCATTGTTATAGGGCTCTATGGGTGTATTGCATGCACCAAACATGTTAAAGTAGAGCAAAATGCCTCCTTGTAGATATTTGATTAAATATTGCCTGTCACTCCAGTTTAGAGAGCTTGGAGCAACTACAAAATCTTCCTTAAGGTATATTCTAATGAGCTTAACAAAGTTAAAGGAGAACCCTCTCCCAAAAACCTTAAAAATCACTGGCTCTTTTTTAACCCATAGCTATCATAATTGAATTGTATTTGTAGTTGTGTATGTAAGCTTACTACATCAGATTTAATAAATAGACTTAGTCTCCTGTTTATATTTGATATAATGACTGATAGTTATAAAGTTTGTACAGCAAAGATGCTTAACATTTATACCTCTTCTTTTGATTTTAGGGGAATCCGCTTCCTGCAGATTTTGCGCATGCTCCATGTGGATCGACAAGGAGGCACATGGAGACTTCTGGGATCTGTAGTCTTTATTCATCGACAGGTCAGTGCAAACTTGTCACAGGCAGTTTTGATTCTGTTTAGTTTTTGTTTTGTTTACTTTGTTGTATTCCTTCCCAAAAACATTCTGTTTGGTTAATTGGTTTTGTGCTATGTATGAAACGCCACCAACTGCAATGACCAAAAGTATTCGCACGCCACCAACTGCATGACCGATAGTATTCAACCCCCATCATGCTTTACCGCTGCTGAGCTGCAGTCACACTCACATTTTCTTCAGGACATGCACCTCTCTAGTTACATACAACCCCAAAAAGTTGGGACAGCATGGAAAATGCAAATAATAAAAAAAAAACACAGAGTTTCTTACATTTACTTTGACTTGTATTTGATTGCAGACAGGATGAACCTGAGACATTTCATGCTTTATCTGCTCAACTTCATTTCATTTATTAATAAACATCCATTCCTGCATTTCAGGCCTGCAACACATTCCAAAAAAAGTTGGGATTTCGTTTGATCCCATGACCCACTGAGTTCATTCAGATGGGTCCGCAGGTTCATCATTATGTTGCATAAGCTGAGATCAGATGAATATTTTCAGAACTGTTAATCCTTGTCATAACCATACCCATCATGCCCAAATAAGGTGTCCATGAGTCCATGCTGAAGTAATCAGGTTGTATGGCTGGATAATCCTCCTCTAGCAGAAGCAGTAAATTCTTTATACAGTTAGTGAGGACTGTACTAACAGCAATTACATAGCAATCTTTCACACATGCTAGTATGATTAATCTTTATCCCTTTCTTTACCCTATATCTACTTACATATGACTTTTAGTTTGATGGCTGAAAAGGGTTAATATACAAGGCAGGGGTGTTGCTAGGCATTTTAGATCCACTTTATTAAGCCCCTTGCAAGTCCATTTTCATTGCAGCAATCGCAGGGCTTTGGTCATCCCACCCTTTAGATCTCATTCATGTTTGCAAAGAAGCTGGCAGTGCTGAGATTTAAACCCGGATCACAGCGATGGTGGGCTAGCACATTATCATTACTATTATTATTTGTGTATCTATTGCCTTACCACAAGCTATCCTGGTGTGACAGCTTGTGGTAAGGCTGAGATCTAGGGTGGGATGGCCAAAGCCCTGCGATTGCTGCAATGAAAACGGACTTGCGTGACCCTAACCAGAATAAAAGGGTTGATGAAAATAAAATGAAATAAAATATAATAATAATAATAATAATAGATAGATAGATAGATAGATAGATAGATAGATAGATAGATAGATAGATAGATAGATAGATAGATAGATAGTTTTATGTGAAGCACCGTCTTTATTTTTAACTAAAAGCAACTTTATGCGACTACCACAATCAAGATGATTCACATAACATTTACATAGAGCAGGGCTAACAAAGAGCTAACTGAACACAATGCATTGCTGTAGGGTCTTTTTATTATTACTTCACTAATAAAAATAATCAACATATTTTAGTAAACGTAGGAATCACATGCATAAAACATAAATGGTAGCAATTTTGTGGTCCCCTGTCTGGTTCAGGGCTTTTAGAATCATCCTAAATTTTCCCCACATTTTGCCACCCCTGACACTAGGTTTCCAGTATTCTTGGTGAATCTTACCTTTGGTGACTTTTATCACTTTTGGCATTTAGATATAAAATGCATCATAACTGTTATGCTTAACATATGCAATGCAATTTGTTGTTAAATGTTAACTTACCTCAGCACTGGAAATGATATATTTTAATAACTTAATCATGACCACTTTTTTTTTTACCAGGAGCTGATAACAACACTCTATATTGGGTTTCTGGGTCTGATCTTCTCCTCATATTTTGTGTATCTGGTGGAAAAAGATGCTGTGGATGAGGAGGGAAAGACAGGCTTCTCCAGCTATGCTGATGCCCTGTGGTGGGGTGTTGTAAGTCTCACACAGATCATCTAATTATCTTAGTATGGGGCACAAATAAGAGAATGTTTTGTGAGGTTAATTGAGAGTACCCGCTATATTTAACCACTATATTTTTACATAAGCTTTTTGCTGTTTTTGCTATTTTTTCCAGGTTGCTTTGTTTTGTTTGTGGCCAGGACATTAGCATTGCTTAGACTCAAACTCAGAAACTCTAACTCTCTGCAGTGATGAGCTATGGTGGTGGACTGCAGCACCACCCAAACACCCTAAAAATTTACAAAAAGGCAATTCGTAGTTACACAACTGCAAAATTCCAATGTCTATTAAATATAAATGCACATTTAAGAGTTCAGTGGGTTTAAATTACCAGGGATCTGGCACTGGTCTATAGGGATGTGTAAAAAATGATCTGGTCTAATAAGTCATCCTATTTTGTACAAGTGTGCATCCTGAGAGTTCAGAATTACAGTGCTGGTGTGCTAGCGGAATATCTCGCTGCACCACCTGGGCGCTTAAGAAAGGAGTTGTAATGTTTTGCCTGACCAACTTTATTGTATTTTGTTAATATGAAGAAATAAAAAAAAAGATGGGACAGAGGGCAAAAGAAGAGTAAGAAAAAATTTAAAACATTCATTATTTGTTTTCAAAGGAGGATCCACTAAAGGCTCAGTCTTTGCAAATGACAACGATCTGTGTTCACTTTGTTTTGATTTCAGTTTGGTCCCCCCACTCTGTCTGCACCCCTTGTCTGTGATTAGCTCACTGATATTGTCTACACCTGTTTTCCATTGTGTCTCTGATTGCTTTGTGTATTTATACTCCTGTTTGTTCCTTTGTTTCTGGCTGAGTATTGCTCTTTCTGAATGCATGCAAATCGTAACCATGGTTTTTCCTTGTATTACCTAGTTCTGTTCTCTTTGCCTAGTTAGATTTCTACGTATTCAAGTCAAGTTCTTGGCTTTTGTATTTTTATCAAGTTTTTTGTGTTCTCTATGTAGTTATCATGTTTTTTTTGTAAATTGATGAAATGAACCAGGGTGCAAGGCAGAAAAAAACACCTTGAACAGATAACCATTTCATTGCAAGGCACCACACAATTAGACATTCAGTAACTCTTTCACCTATGGGTGAAAGGACTGAACCCAGGTCCACAACATTATGTGGCTGTGCCACAGTGCCAATATGTTTATATTAAGTTCTATGTAGGGCCCTAATAAAGTCATGGGAAAATGTGCTTAATTTCACGGGCTTTCACAGATTTCTAAAGAAAAGTGCCACATTCACGTCAGTCAATAAATAACACTGATAAATTAAAGGATGGAATAAATGTAAGCTACTATACACAGCACGGCCTACTTGAGAGTTTTCCAAACTCACGTACCTGAGTAGTGCTTTTAGTTGCTTTAGACATCTTGAACATTTTGACTAACAGCTTGCTAACTGAATTGCCATAGGATTGCTAGGACCTCATAGTGCAAATTAACTAATAAATGTAAGGCACTTGAACACTATGCAAATAAAAACCTTAAAGTAGGAATTTCACAGCCAGTTGCATATTACACAGAAAAAGGCAGTGAATTGGATTGGGCCTTAATTATATTTCATTTGAGTTTAATATAATTTATATTTAAGTGGCTTTAACAAACCATTGTCACCAAGCAGTGTTTTACAGACCAGAATCTAGACCCCAATGAGAGAGAAAAAACTTGGGAGAGCAGAATCTATCCTCCTCTGGCCTGTAAGGTTATACGAGTTCTGAATAATGGGTAATATACTGTATACTGTAAGTATGTGAACACCTGAACGTGAGATTGCTAAACATCCCATTGTAAAACCATGTGAATTGATATACAGTCAATATACACTCACCTTTGCCTGCCTTAACAGTTCAGTTTTCTGAAAAGCCGTTTCTAGATTTTGAGTTGTATCTGTGGGAATTTGTGCCTATTCAGCCAGAAGAGCATTTCTAAGGCCAAACACTGGTGTGGACAAAACGTTTTTTTATCTACATTCCACAGTGCTTTTCATGTTGTGCAGACCACTGGAGTTCCTTTGTGCCCAACTTCAAACTATGTTTTTATGGACCATGTTTTGTGCACAGGTTCAAAGTTATTTTAAATATTTAAAAGTTATTTTAGTCATAGTAAGGGACAAAGAATTTCAACAACTTGAATTTTACATAAAGAGTAATGAGAGAGCAATTATAGGCTGGTACAGTAGATCAGTTTGTTAGTTATACAAAAGCCCTGGCACTGGTCACTCCTCTCACCTCTTTTCACCTCTCCTACTCACCCTTTGAAAGCCTTCTCTCTCCTTTCTACACTTTGAGGCGTCAGCGGCTTTAATTAAAACTGTAATTGCAGGGTTTTTACCTCTCTGTTGAGAGGGTCAGAAAGCGTGAGGCTTCCTGTTGCCCCCAGTAATGTTGGACAAAAGCTGTTGTTTGTGTCGAAGAGGTAGCGAGAAGAAATTTCTCTGGGGGATTTGCTCCCTTTTGTTTTTCAAAAAATTGTAAACTCAAGCATGATGAGAGGCAAAGGAAATGAACTCAGGGGACAAAGAGAGGAAGGTGTGTGTGTGGGGGGGGGGGGGGGGGGGGGGGTGAAGGGAAGGCAGAAGAGGGTAAAAAAGAGTGTAAATGAAAAAAAAACATGATGATAAGGAAGAAAAAACAACCCACTTTTATGGCAAACGTAGGTTTAGCAGATTCATTGAAAATAAGGCTGCTGACTTATTATCAGCTAGTACTTAACTGAAATATACTTGGTTTTTAAAATTAATCTTTTGTAGCAACAATGACTTTAAATTCAGAAAAATATAGTCTCCAGACAAGTTGTACAAAAAGTTAGGAGATAATTGCCTTGCACAGGAAAGGATACAAAAAGGCATCAAAAGACACATAATGTTTCTTGAGCTACAGTTGGAAGCATAGTTCTCAAGTTTAAATTTAAAGGAACTTGCCTGAACGTGGCAGAAACAGGAAGCTATCATGAGGAGGCCGGTGGTCAAAAACCACAAGTGATTGTCAAAGACCTGCAGGGAGATTTGGTGGCAGTAAGCTCTGAGGTTTTAGTTTGCACAGTAAGACGCACACTAAACGCTAAAGGTCTCCATGCCCAGACTTCAGGACGTACACTTCAACTGACCCAAAAGAACAAGACAAATTAGCTCTAATATGCTTAAAACAATAAGTCTTTAAAAATTTTTTAGGACTTTTGTGAGGAAGCTGAGACTTGGCCATCATTTGAATTTTTAACAGGACAATGATCCCAAGCATACCCCAAAGTCCACCAAGGCTTGATGTCAGATTTAATGGAATATCAATACAACCATATTGATATTCCAATCATAATATACAACCGTCTACTGTTCTGATAAACTATAACAGCTCTGGTCTGCTTGAAGGTAGTTTAAAGCTACTCTTAGATGCATTAGTGTGGTCTTTAGTTTGCTACTATGCTGTGGTGCTGCAGGTGCAGACTACTGCAGAACCAAAGAGGGTGAAAACAAGGGTAGAAGCCAACTCTGTGAATCATACCCCATTTTCTCAGAGTGAAAATGTGCCGACCCTTTAAACCACTTAACGTTTCCTCTGGCGTCTTCCTCTGTTCTTTTCTCATAAAGGGCGAGGGAGAAAGAGACAAATAAACAGAGGAGAACCAGAGAAAGTGAGGAATTGGCTAGAAAATAAAAGCAATAGAGGATTAAATTAAAGGGAGAGGCAACTGAGAGAAATTAAAAAATTAGAAAAGTACTGTTTAGACATCCAATTCAATAATTAAATAAAGATAGATGATAAATGGAAGGAGGTAAAAATTATATAAAAAGAAAACAAACATAGATACATAAGCAGAGATCATTGTGTAAATTAAACATGAGGGAAAAGTGTACTTGAAATATATCAGATGTGTAAACACAATAAGTTCATTAAGTGTGACTGCCACACACATTGTACATCAAAACAAAAAGCTTTCTTTAACTCTGACACACACACCAGACTGTACACCCAAAGGCGACACTGAGATGCTAGCTTCAGCTTGGCCACACACGTAGACCATAGGCTGCAGTCTGGCTCAGTGAATCATGCACACTGCCTTCATGCTCTGAGTAAATTGTATATCTGAGGACATTGCAGCCTGGGATACCATTATGTCACTCATATGCACACAAAATCCTCTCTGTCTCATATGAAGCACCACCCTTGGCACTCCTAGCCAGCCTTCTAACTTGAGTGGCCAGTTGCACACCCATGTCATGACTAGCATTGTGCGTGAGCTTTGAAAGCTAGGATTAAACTCTCCTTGCAGCTCTTCACCCCAAAGTCTGAGTAAAGAACCTTGGCCTCCTTCAGCCCCTATTCAAGGTATTGTAAAAGAAAAGCCCCAGACACACTTGCCGTGAGCCGAGAGCTCTCTCAGCGTGTTAGAGTTGGCTCCTCTTTCAGCACAAGGCTTCGAAGGTATTTGTTTTCTCGTGTTTGCTGAATTCCTCCACTTTATAATGGATTAGTGGAAAGTGTGTGCGTATATACACTCAGTGCTCACACTGACACTTTCCTTCACACTTTACAGTGAATGTGGGATGACTCAGAGTACACTCAGAAAAACTCAGCCCATGAATATTGTTTTTAAAACTAGACCCTTTTCTGAACAGAAAAGTAGAGGCAAAAACAGCACAGTAGGAGCATTGTTATTTGTTTTTTTCTTTTATTTATCCAGATACTGAAAAAGCCCTGTGACGGAGCATTAACTGCATTTTGTTGCCTTGTATCTGTACTGAGCTATCTATCTATCTATCTATCTATCTATCTATCTATCTATCTATCTATCTATCTATCTATCTATCTATCTATCCATCTATCCATCTATCCATCCATCCATCCATCCATCATTTCTGTCATTGTGTTCCAAATGTGATTCTGTTCGGCATGTATTGTGGATAGTGTGTGCATATTTAATTTAAATTTGATATGTTGGTTACAACTGTATTGTTGTGTGTTGATTAGTTAAAAATGAAAGTGTAATACATACACTAAAGAGCCAAAACATTAGAACCCTTGTCTTTAAAATTCTGTATGCTGTGATTAGAATCATCCTGTGGTGTATCCTAGTGCCAAATCTTTAGCAGTTAAACAATGCACACATGCCTTCCTGTCAAAATAATGTATATATAACTACAAACCATATTTCCAAAAAATTGGGACATTGTCTAAAATGCAGTAAAAATAAGTATTTGTGATTTGTCAATTCTCTTGAATTCTAATTTAACTGATAAAAGTAGAAAAAAAATCCAATTATTTACTGATCATTGTATTTTGAAAAACAGAAAAAAAAAGATTTAAGAATTTGATGCTTGCCACACACTATAAAAAGTTGGGACAGAGGCAAAATAAAGTAAAAAGTTTATCGAATATTTAAGTTACAGAATTCCACAATAAGCAGGTGAATCGGTAACAGGTGAGGGAATCATGATTGGGTATAGAAGGTGGATCGACCAAAAGCAATGATGGGTCATGGCTCACCACTTTGTGCCAAACTTAAGAAGAGAATTGCCAGTCAGCTCAAAAAGAACATTACAAATAATTTAGACTTTCACCATCTGCTGTTTATAATATTGTGAAAAGATTCATTAAATCTGGAGAGATCTCTGTCCCTGAGGGCAAAGCCGGAAACCACCTGTGAATGTCAAAGATGAAAAGGATCATCCAGACTGTTATCAGTGAAAGGTAACATATGTCATGGTATGTGCATCAGTGTCCACAGTATGGGTGATTTGCATATGTGTGAAGATATCATAGGCCCAGAGGTGTATATTGGGATTTTAGAGAGACACATGCCGCCATCAAGGCAACGTTGTTTCCCAAGAAGTCCATGATTATTTCAGCAAGACAATGCCAGGCCTCATTCTGTATATGCTACAACAGTGTGACTTCGTAGACAAAGAATGTGTGTGCTTGACATTGTAAATGTATGATGTGGCTAGAAGAGGAGAATAAGACAATGGCCACTACAGACTCTGAGCAGCTGAGTCTTGTATCACACAAGAATGGACAAAAATTCCCCTCGCAAAACTGTAACAATTTGTGTCCTTAGTTTCCAGCCCATGAAAAAGTCTCATTAACAGGAAAGATGATGGCACACAATGGTGAACATGCCTCTGTCCCAACTTTTTTGGACTGTTTTTCAGGCAAGTTGTAAATGTGTTTACAAAAAACAATAAAGTTGACCAGTTTTCTTTTTTTTTTTTAGTTAAATAAGAATTTAGGAGAGTTAAAAAATTACAGATTATTATTTTATAGACCTTTCAGAAAGGTTTGCATTTTACCCAATATCAGTTGGCACCTGACCATGAGCTTGTAGTACATTTAATCCTGAAACCATAGGCATTAATGTGGAGCTCTACTTTTGTCGTCACTTTTGGAAGGGTGTTTGACAAAATTTTGTAGTTTGTTTGTTTATATTTTAGGGTTATGTACAGGTATGGGGCTCTGTACAGGCCATTTGAGGTTCTCTACACAAATGTCCATATCTTTATTAACCTAAATAGGTGGGGTTGGCACACCTAAACTCAATAGTTAGAAGTAATATGTACATAACTTTGACAATACAGTGGCCCCCTGACTTACGAAATTTAATTGGTTCCGAAGGGCTGTTCTTAAGTCAAAATATTCGTTAGTTAAACCTGTTTTTCCCATAAGAAATAATGTAAATAGAATTAATTCGTGCCAGATCTCCCAAACCACCCCCTTACCTAACCTTTCTTATGTCTTAAATGCACTTTTTTGTTATAAATACAAGTATATTTTCCCTTAATCTTAAATTATAGAATAGATAATACTGTAATAAATAATAATAAACAACAATACACAGTAGTACTGTACATAAAAAACACACATCTCAGTACAGTATGTGTGCTGTACCATACACCATAATAAATTTCCTGCTTTTTTATA
The DNA here is from genome assembly GCF_030014385.1 of Trichomycterus rosablanca. Taxonomy (NCBI): domain Eukaryota; kingdom Metazoa; phylum Chordata; class Actinopteri; order Siluriformes; family Trichomycteridae; genus Trichomycterus; species Trichomycterus rosablanca. Next base: position 43,470,295 of record NC_085988.1, on the reverse strand, counting down.
AAATGTTTCTACCAGAAACAACAATAACTCTCATATTTCTCTATTATTCCTTCTTTATTTCAGTAGTGTTGTATTTTGTAGGTGTAATTGCACGAAAGAAAGAATACTTTACTCAGCGACTTTCTTCTTCTCTCTCACTCACTGTCCCCTCTGTCTGATACACAGTGAAGCTACTGGCAGGAGTAATTATACAACACATCAAATAGTGATTTTCTCACCACTGCACTTTCTCTGCACCTTATTTGGGGCCATTTTAATACTGAATTTTACAAAATATAAAGACAACACCGAAAAAGCAGTCTGGGTCCTTTCTGTGTGGATTTTGCATGTTCTCCCTGTGTCTGCATGGATTACCTCTTGGAGCTCAGGTCCAAAGACATGCATTCAGGTTTATTGAAAATACAAAATTGCCCTAGATGTGTGTGTGTGTGTGTTTGCCCTTTGATGGACTGGTGACCTGTCCAGGGTGTTTTTTTTACCTTTCACCCAGTGGGTCAGACCCACCACAACCCTGAATCTGTTCCAGCACTTTTTTCAGACATTTACATTTGTAGGAAAGAGTACTATTGTAAAATGTTGAATGTCATTCAGCAAATGTTTTAGTTTACTTCATTAATCTTGTTAATTATATAAGTGTTTATTTCATAGGTGAATTGTTACTCTTTGTTATTCAGGCAGAAAACTACATTTGTTTTCTTCTCTGCAGGTCACTGTGACTACAATAGGTTATGGAGATAAAATTCCTCAGACGTGGATAGGGAAAACCATCGCCTCCTGTTTTAGTGTGTTTGCTATCTCCTTTTTTGCCCTGCCAGCGGTAAATACCATCTTTTTCACTTACTCACTCTCTCTCTTATACGCTTACACACACACACACACACACACACACACACACACAATTGACAGACCCTGTCTGGTGCCCTGGGGCCATGTTCTCCTACAGGAACCCATGCAGTAATGGGGTGCAGGGTTAATGGGGTCCATTAAAGACAAAGCAGATCCCCAGGGGCCTCGCTTCTCACATTTCACTTTATATAATGCACAACTGCAACATTAGCAACACTCTCACATTAACCAGTCCTGGATATATTGATGAGTTGTGAGCCTGGTCATTTAAAACTACTGTAGTTCTTAAATGAATGTATAGTAAATAGTTCACAAGTTAATAAGCACATTAATAAATCTATATTTATGTATTTCTATTTTGCAATATTTGTTTGAATTAAGTCTTTTCTGTGGTTACTAGAGGAAGAAGCTTGCCTTATTATTAGGGCTGTCAAACGATTAAAAATTTTAATCGCGATTAATCTCAGAATTTCATATAGTTAATCGCGATTAATCGCATTAAATAAAATCTGTGTAAATGTTATAGAAAACAAGGTTTTTTAAGTGAAATGTGAAAAGTGGACGTTTCTACACGAAGTGAGTGTGTTTTGACCCTTTTGGGGCTTCCATAGTTCATGGACTAGCGTGCTTGACTCCGGTATTCAGTGCCGTAACAGATTAAGTTAATAAAGTGTTTTGCTCCCGACAACTTGTGAATATACCGTGTATTTATTTCTTTATTATGCAAGTGCATCCCTACGACGCTCAGTTATATTATTTTAACAAACCGCAAATGAACAACGGTGGCAAGTCCGACATTAAAACGTTGGTTCTACCAGTCAAGTCTCAACATGAACTAGAATCTGCGTTAACGGCACTATTTTTTTAAATCGCGTTAAATTGAGATTGCGTTAATGCGTTATTATCGCGTTAACTTCGACAGCCCTACTTATTATGCATGTCTAGAATTAGCTTGTTTTTTGAGGGAACTGTAGGAATATTACTTATGACAACATTATATAATATATAAACAATAACTTGTAATTGCAGGGCATTCTTGGTTCAGGCTTTGCTCTAAAGGTGCAGCAGAAACAGAGACAGAAACACTTCAATCGCCAAATCCCAGCTGCTGCCTCACTAATACAGGTACTGATTATTATATTCACAGATGATTAACATGTGATTAATGTTACTTGTTTTACTTTGATTGCAATATGTATATATTTGATAGACCTTAAGCTAATAACATACAACCCCAAATCAGAAAAAGTTGGGACAACATGGAAAATGCAAATATTAAAATAAAAGTTTTTTACATTTACTCATTTCAAGGATGAACCTGAGATATTTCATGTTTTATCTGGTTAACTTAATTTCATTTATTAATAAACATTCATTCCTGCATTTCAGGCCTGCAACACATCTCAAAAAAAGTTGGGACAGTAAAGCATTTACCACTTTGTAATGTTGCCATTACTTTTGACCACACTTAAAAGACGTTTTGGAACCGAGGATACCAGATGATTTAGTGTTTCAGCTTTTATTTTGTCCCGTTCTTCCTGCAAACACGTCTTAAGATGTGCAACAGAACGGGGTCGTCGTTGTTGCATTTTTCATTTTAAAATTCTCCACACATTCTCTGTTGGGGACAGGTCAGGACTACAGGCAGGCCAGTCCAGTATCCGTACCCTCTTCTTCCGCAGCCATGTCTGTAACATGTGCAGCATGTGGCTTTGCATTGTCTTGTTGAAATATGCATGGACGTCCCTGGAAAAGATGACATCTTGAAAGCAGCATATGTTGCTCTAAGATCTCAATGTACTTTTCTGCATTAATGCTGCCATCACAGAAGTGTACACTGTTTTTAAACATTTCAATAATTTTCTCACACCTTTGTTGACAAACTGGAGATCCTCTGATCATCTTTGCTCATCAAAGACTCCTGGATGCTGCTTTTGTACCATGATTACAATCACCTGTTGACATCACCTGTTTGGAATCACATTATTATTACGTTTTTTCACCTCATTACTAGCTTTAAACTGCCACGTCCCAACTTTTTTTGGAATGTGTTTCAGGCCTGAAATGCAGGAATGGAGGTATATTAACAAATGAAATGAAGTTGAGCAGATAAAACATGAAATATCTCAGGTTTAAACTGTCCGCAATTAAATAATAGTCAAAGTAAACGTAAGGAACACTGCATTTTTATTTTATTAGCATTTTCCATACTGTCCCAACTTTTTCTGATTTAGGGTTGTAAAATCTGAACTAAAACTGTTTTTCTGTATACTTTAAATGATGGGATGATGTTCAATAAAGCAAATTTTGTTTAAAGTTGTACTAATATACTGTCAATAAAGTAGGTTATTTGTGATTATTATTTTAGGTGTTATTATATTCAGATCTTTTTCTAATTTATTTGAAGTAGTTAACCATAAGAGCTCAAACACCATCAGCTAACAAACTATTGTTTTCTCTGTTAGCTTCCATGGTTATCTAAGACAGATTTTTAGGAACAATGTACAGTTTTACAATGTTTTCACTCTTTTATGATGGGTGTGACAAATTGACAAAAAAGACAAGGCTTTAAGGTAGATCAGTGATGTGTTTACTCCTTAATATAAATATTGTGTTGATGTCATTGTAAACCTCACTCACTCACTCACTTTCTTAATTGCTTATCCAATTAGGGTTGCGGGACGGGGGTGGGGTGAAGGGGGGGGCTGGAGCCTATCCCAGCTTTTCAATGGGTGCAAGACACACAGTAACACCCTGGATGGGGCGCCAGTCCATCGCAGGGCAGACACACACTTACACACACCCATTCACCTATAGGGCAATTCAGTGTCTCCAATTAACCTGACTGCATGTTTTTGGACTGTGGGAGGAAACCGGAGCTTCTGGAGGAAACCCACACAGACACGGAGAACATGCAAACTCCACACAGAAAGGACCTGGACCGCCCCACCTGGGGATCGAACCCAGGACCTTCTTGCTGTGAGGTGACAGGTCCCTCATTGTAAACCTAAGTGTCGAAAAAGTATAAATCTTTTTTTTTTTTTTTATTCAGGAAAAGCATTATGGCCATTAAGTAATTTTGTTAAAGTAACTAACCATGAGAGCATACAACATTTAGCAGCTGTCACGAACTACTTATGGTTAACCATTTTAGCTTGGACTTATTGGCTTATTGAAAATGTATGCTGCAGCATGAAGAGGAGAATCAGATGATGGTGACCAGTGACTGTTGAGCAGCTAAAGACTCATATTAAGCAAGAGTGGAGAACAACTCTAACAATTAGTGTCCTCAGTTGCCAAATGAGTCTCAAAAGTCTCATTAATAGGAAAGGTGATGGAACACAGGAGTAAACACGCCTTTGTTCCAACTTTCTGGAGTGTGTTCTAGGCATCAAATTCTAAATGTGTCTGTACTGATCAGTGAAAACATTGGAAATCTTTTTATTCTACTTTTATCAGTTAAATAAAGATTCAAGAGTTGTGTTCTGTGGATATCAGTGGACACCTGACCATGAGCTTGTAGGACATCTCATTCAGAAACATAATAATATGTAGGCAATAATATGGATCCTTTCTGGATTGTTTTGGACAACATTTTGTAGTTTGTCTGTTGAAAATTGTGTTTTTCTAGTCAAAATTGTGTTTTTCTAGTGAAAAAACGGTTTAAAGAACTGTATGAGGTCAGACAATAATGTTAAATGCAAAGGCCTTGTCCACAATTCAGGTTTTTTTTAGGCGGCACGGTGGCTCAATGGGTAGCACTGTCGCCTCCCAGCAAGAAGGTCCTGGGTTCAGTCCCCCAGGTGGGGCGGTCTAGGTCCTTTCTGTGTGGAGTTTGCATGTTTTCCCTGTGTCTGTGTGGGTTTCCTCCGGGAGCTGCGGTCTCCCACAGTCCAAAGACATGCAAGTGAGGTGAACTGGAGATACAAAATTGTCCAGGACTGTGTTTGACATTAAACTTGTGAACTGATGAATCTTGTGTAACGAGTAACTACTGTTTCTGTCATGAATGTATGTAAAACATGACGTTCAAATCTAATTATTAAATAAATAAATTAGGAACAAGGCAGTTTGTCTCATTTGCAGACGTTGTGGCGATGTTATGCATGTGAGAAACCTGACGGCTGTCCGGCTACCTGGAAGATGTACGTGCTGACGGACGACTACATTCCCATTATAAACTCTGAAGACTCCAGTCCTGGAAACTTCAGAAAACTCGTGAGAACAATGCTTTTTTCCTGACTTCTGAAAACTGGCCTCTCGTTTGTATTGTGTTTATTCTTTTGTGTTCCCGTCACTTGTGTTCTTGTCATTGTGCTTCCGGATGGGTATCCTCAGTAAACGACTATAGTAGGTCAGTGTAAAGTAAACCTCTGTGGAGTTTGCCGTAGGTCCATTCATGTGCACACCTGCTACAGGTGGAGTCACAAGGGTGTGTTGGGCTTCTAGAATTAGGTGTGTTCGACTGACCTAGATCAGTTTGCAGTACATCTGCTTTACAGTAGTCAGTCTCTTTCAAGATTTAATCTCAGCAAACACATAAATGAACACACTGTATTGGACTTCTGGGGGAAATTTCACTTTTGTAGTGATTGGCGGGAACTTGCACTGTGTAGGCTGAGGTTTAATATTGCTGTGCGGCCAGGCCACTCCAAAGTCATGGGACGGGCAAGAAAAGAATAAGGTCTCTCACTAGCTGTGTTCCTCCTTCACTCCCTTTCTCTGGACACCCATTTGACCTCAGTCTCCTTTTGTCTTTGCTACACAAAGCCGCAGTCAGTTGAGATGATGTCACGGCCACCTCATTCCTGGGAGCAAACCTTTGTGTAGCGAAACAACAACAAAAACATCTTTGTGTTGCTCTAACTCCAAACATATTTGGAGAACCTCAGTCACTTCCACCTCTTTCTCTGCATGGGTGTGGGACTGCTCTTTGCTTCATGAACCAGCTATTCATTTCTTACTTATTTTGAAAACAGTCATTCACTAATGAATGACTAATGTTCTCCTTCTTTGGTAGTGTCGGTTGTTTCCTTCGTTTGGTCGTTTTGAAATAAAAGCCTGTTTCTCCATTAGTTTAATAAAATAAAACTTACTGAAGATTTCATCATTAAACATGAGCTGACCACAAAATGTCAGAAAAGAAAGAGAAGATGATAGAGTCTGATATGGGTTGATGGTTGAATACTATAAAATATTAATGAAATTCTCCCAGAAGGGCACATTTACATTTCATATTAGTCTGCCTTGACCAGGCTACCATGAATGTGTTTGGTTCTTTGATGCATGATGCAGAAATGTTTAGTACTCTTTCACACAGAGGAAAACAAAGCCAGCTATATGATGGCCTATGTTTAAATCAGTTTGGTTAAATGAATCATTGCTGACTGGTGTGTGTGGCATTTAAAATGATTTGTTGACTGTGTGTGACGAATCAGTTGCGTCACAGCTGAACAAGTTTGAATTTTGTATTGAGGACCGTGTAATAAAATGCATTAAATTGAATTGATAGAAATTAGGCATTTCTTTCTTATTTTAAAGTTTAGACAGATTTTTTTCTAATGATAAGACATCAAATTCTTGTATAAATAGTTGAACAAAGACCACAGATCACTTGACTCTTTTAAATTGAGGCAAACATAATGGACATAGAGGCGGCACGGTGGCTTAGTGGGTAGCACTGTCGCCTCACAACAAGAGGGTCCTGGGTTCGATCCCCAGGTGGGGAGGCCCGGGTCCTTTCTGTGCGGAGTTTGCATGTTCTCCCCGTGTCCGCGTGGGTTTCCTCCGGGTGCTCCGGTTTCCTCCCACAGTCCAAAGACATGCCACCAGGCTAATTGGAAACACTGAATTGTCCTATAGATACCTAGCCGCTAGATGTACAAACCAGTGCATTGTAGTGCCGGTCCCAAGCCCGGATAAAATAGGGAGGGTTGTGTCAGGAAGGGCATCCGGCGTAAAAATTGTGCCAAATCGATGCGTGGATCATGATCCGCCGAAGAGCTGACCCCGCAACCGAGCGGGACAAAGGCCCAGGAGAAGAAGATAATGGACATAGAGTTAGTTTCAGTAATCAATTAAGAACCAGACTCTTCTCTGTTAAACAACTTAGCCCCAAGCATGTAATTCTTAGATATGTTTTGGTTAAAAACATTTAATGATCCATAAAACTGTATGGTCCTGGATTCCATCCTGTAATTTTCAGTACAAATGGGTTTACCCCAAGGACTTCCTCCATTTCAATACATGCATAAAATGGATTGGCTATTCTAAATTGCTCCTAGGAGTTAGTGAAGAGGTGATTAAATCATACTCTGCATTGAATTGACACCTTGTCCAAAGTGTATCCCCCTGTTTACAGGTGTTTCAAGATTCATATTATTATAAATCTATTACGACGAATAAATAAATACATTAGGAATACCTCAGATAACCAGATTTGTTCTAGTTTTGGTAAAGGAACTAAATAAAAGATGAAAAACTACATAAGTATAAAAAATACAAAAGGCATAATACTTTTACAAATAACCTTACACACTGTGTAAGCTTAGATAAAATCATATGTTATGCCATTAGGTCTCTGAATGTAATGTGCAGATCCTTATTAAAATCCTGACAATATTTATCTATTGTATTTGTAGCGTTACATATTAGTAGAAATTTGATTCTCTTTAAATACTTAACGTCTTAGCATTTTAGAAATTCTACATATGGCTTTTATAATAATGATTAATTAACTTTTTTTTCAGCAAATCACAATTTGGCCTAGGGATGTAACTGCTACATAAGTGTTCTAAAATCAAGAAGGTTATTCAGTGTTTTGCATGTTTCCAATAAAGTAGTTTGTCATGTGTAGTTTTCACAGTTTTCATGTACTTCCGGTTGATGCTCTACCTAACCATCATTCTCTTATCTGCATTTTGCTGTGAGCACAGAGCAAGCGCTACAGACGGAGACTGAAGTCAACACGTGATAACGGTTCTCTGGGAAACGCAGGAGAAAAAGCTCTGTCCATTCCTCAGATAACTTATGATCATATCGATGAAAAGGAGGACAAGCGAGAAGTGCCTTTCTTTCTAGAAGAACCCACAGGTATTAGCCCTGACCATAAATAAAAAAAAAAGAAATCAGTAATTTACAGTTAACTAAAACAACCCAAAAACATTGTTTGTAATATGAAACAAATATTTTTATTATGTTAGCACAGCTAAATTTAGTTCCAAATGTTTTAACCCAAACTTTCTAAATAATATATTTGCAGTTAATTTTACAACTAACCTATGGAAGAAGTACACAAAGTCTAGCTAGCTAATTTTTGCTGTTGCAATTGTAGGTGTGAAAAAATGTGAGGACGTATGTTGTGGCTTCACATATATTAGGATTTAGCTGTCATTTAAAAAAATATATTTAACTGTTTTTTTTTTTTACTAGTATTAAGTCTGTTTTACACATGTAATGTGTTTCATTTAAGGTACAAATAATTAAACATTTGGAGACAGTTTAGATCAAACACTGAGTTTTATGCAGATCAAACAAGCAAATTAGAACCAGAATGTTTCATACACGATGAATTCGGCAACTTTCAAAACACTGAGGCAAAAGGGGAAAAACAGTTAAACAGATAAAAGAGTGCCCGACCGTGGCCATTTTCCACACTGGTGATAGATGTCATTTTCCATATGTGACTGAAACACATCCTGTAGAACAACACACTCCTGCAAAACAAATCCACGCCCTTATACTGTTAATAAGGCTGTTTAGCTGGCTTTTACAGGTTCTTCCTGTCGAACGGCTTCATCATAAAAGCTGAAACATTTACAGACTCCCCAGCAGAGAAACCAGTTCTAGGAGAAAAAAAGTCTAAAAAAAGTCTAGTCTTCTGAAGTCTAATTAGTTTAGAGGAAAGAGCTAATAACACATGACCATATGTCTGTAAGACTTTGAACCCTAACCAAACAAGTAAAAAAAAGCTTCCTTAAAGATGAATAATGTTGTTGCTTAGGCAAGTGACATTTAAGATGCAGGGCGATCTTGCTTCATGAGAAACTGCATAATAGGACAAATGTTTTCACAGTGTTTGATCAAAGAAAGATTATAAGAAGTGTAACGGACTATAGCACACACAGTACACACAATGAGTGCAGTAGATATGATCAGCATAAAGACCTGAGTTACTTTTATAAGGGCCAAATCATCAAGAGCAAAAGACTGGGTTGAAATATCTCTGAAACAGCAAGCCATGGAAAAACCTGCTTGTTTGGAAGCTGGTGTCAGAGTGCAGTACCTATCGACAGTGGTCCGAGGAGGGACAAGACAAATGGCCGATACGTTGTTGGGTGGCTAAGGCTTTTAAGCCAGGGGACATAAAAGCTTTTGGCATTTGTAACGGGCCATCAGAAGGGTTACTGTGGCTCAAATTGCAGATTATTTTAATGCTCGTTATGAAGTGAATGTCACAACACAGTGCATTGAACTTCTCTGTGTATATGGGGCTGCATAGTCGCATAGTGATGGCACCAGGACGCAATGTAGGACTATCCTTTTAAAACATAAGAAGTTAAAGGAACTGCTGGTAATGTCCTGATATCTGATATCACAGAACATAAGATGTCTGGTGGAGTCCATGTCTCGGAGGGTCAGAGCTGTTCTGACAGCATATTAGATGGGTGGTCCTAATGTTTTGGCTCGTCTTTCCCATAGATTTAAATGTCGATTTAGTCACTTTCCATTAAATCTCTAGCCAGTTGAGAAATCATTGACTGAAGCTCCTGCCATTCATGTGCCAGTAATAAAACCTTTTTTTCAAGTGAATTAGATTTTTTGGTTTGTCATCAAGGACAATTCTGCCTGCTTATAATTTTTATACATGTGGTCTGGAAGCATATGTACACATTTTTCACATATCGATGTAGATTTTCCTTTAAATTGTCCTCCATCTGTGTATTTTATCTACTGTTATATTATGCTATACATTAATGACTGATCGATTCTCCACTTTTACCACTGCAGGCATCACCAAGGTGTACAAACAGACAGGTGAGTTCCATATCTTAGCTGAACTACTGTTTATGTATGCTTCACCAGTTTGTGCTTTCATAATGTCTGTAGGCATTAGTAATTACGTAGTTTTAATAAAAAAATATTATTGCTCTTGGCTAATATTGACTTAAATACATTTTTAAAATTATATGCTGCCAACTGATAGAGACGATGGGGGATTTATAATGTTAAGGGTATCAGTTAGATGAAATGTCTAGGTCCAGTGATTGTTGGGTTTGTTGTTAAGAAGATACATTGACCTCAATCCAACTGAATACCTTTGGAATTAATTGGAACATTAGTTAGTAAGCAAGGCCTTATCCAACATTGCCTGACCTCACATATGCTCTTTAGAGTTAAAGGCCATGAATTTTGACAGAAACACTTCACAATCTTGTGTAAAGACTCCCAGAAGAATGAAGGCCTCAGAGGTCTGGGTGTATGTGAGAGGCACCTCCAACAAACACATGGTCTTATCTTACATAAGTACAGTAGTATGTGATTTGGAACTCACCTAACAATATTAAAACTTACCTTTGGCACAATAATGCTTAAGAATGTATCATAATGGCAACCTAATGTGTACAAACCCAAAACAGACAGCAATGGTTTTTATTATTTAATTCTTTATTGAATTGAACCCAGTAAAAAACAAGATATATAATGTTTCAGCTAATTAGTGAGTGTTCTTGTTTTTGTGAATACTGATGAGCCAAAACACTAGGACCACCGTCCCAAAACAGGCACAGCAATGCCTATTTTGTAACAATGGTGCATGTCATAGTCAGGGATATATTAAATGTTGGATTTATTGTAGTTGCTTGTAGTACACGTGTTGAATTCAGCAGACTTTACTAAGGGCCAAATTATTATGACCAAAGTATGGACAAGCCACAAACCACTGACAGGTTGCTGGACAGCCAAGACACATTGATGCAAGAGAACGTGAAGTCTGTGGTGCCTGTTACACCCAAGAGAAGGGCTACTGTGGCTAAAATTGCAGATAATTGTAATACTGATAATTAGGTGAATGTGTCACAACTCACAGTTCATTAAATCTGTCTGTGTATTGGGCTGAATACTTGCAGGCCGGTCAAGTTGCCCATGTGTCGGTGCAATGAAGAAAGGTTGGCTGGTCCAAGATCATGTGGACAGCTGGTGTGAACATTTGCTTTGCAGTGCACAGAAGTTGAAGAACCTGTTGGCACCAGATACCACAGGATTTTTAAAAGATGTCTGGAGTCCATGTCTTGTTGGGTCAGAGCTTTTTTAGGGGCATATCAAGTTTGTTGTCTGAATGTTAAAACTCATTCCTGTGTAGCAATGGAACAGTGGTAGCCTAGTGGGTAGGACTTTGGGCTATTAACTGAAAGGTTGAGAGTTTGAATCCCAGCTCTGCCATGCTGCCACTGTTGGGCCCTTGAGCAAGGCCTGTAACTCTTTCTGCTCCAGGGGCGTCATACAATGGCTGTCGAAACAAGCTGGGATATGCGAAGAAATAATTTTGTTGTACTGCACACCAGTATATGTATATATGACAAATAAAGGCATTCTTCTTCTTCATTCTAAATTTCATAGCTGCACCATGCACCATGGCCACTTTTTTCCTTTTCTTGCATGATATAACACTTCAGCTACACAACAGTCTGGAATCCTCAGTGTTGTATATTTCTCTTTATAAGCATACACACATTTTCTGTTGGAGAAAGGTCTAGACTCTGTTGTGTACGTATTTACTATAAAGCCATGCTGTTGTTACACATTAAAAAAATTATCTATTTAAAAATAACAGTTCCAGAATTATTGAATTTTGTGTTCTTAAGGTTGGTAATGAATAATAGTGTGACACTGCGGGTGGTTGTGGAAAAATGCAGATAAAACTGGACAACAGCAAGAACGTCCCCTGAGGCTAACCCATGGTCGGAAATAAAACTGGCCATTATCATGTTTGCTTAACATCTGGCTTATCTCACTGTAATTAGACGGCTCCACTGGCCTGAGAGAATCATTAAATGGGTTGTGGCTTTAGGACCCTGCTGCCACTAGGTACTGGGTATGTTTTTATTGGCTGTGGCACTACAAAACTAAACGTGTTTGTGCAAAACTGGGGAACTGGTAATAAAATTGGTTTGTTTTCTCAAGTTCTCTCTCTCTACTTCACTCTGTTTATTTTTCCTCTTCATAAATGTGCCCAGCTATATCTCTCTAAATTTATTTTCCAAGTTTATTTACCACCACCGCCATTGTTAATACTCTGACACTATGTGGTAGGCAGTGTTAAATTATTAGCTGGCACTTACTCACATTGGACACAAGAAGAAAAGAGTAAGATTTTAGACTTGAGACTTAAAGCATTTCTGTCAAGTTATGTATGTAAAAGTAGCCAAAACCTGTCACAGTATTCCATGATAATTGTGATTTTATGTACAGTGCCAGGAGAAAGTATTTTCTATATAAAACAAAGATGACCAGAATAAATATGAAATGCATTTTTTTGCATTTTTCCCAATTTTTCTCCCAATCTAATCGTATCCAATTACACGATTACATTACTCTTCCTCTCTGCTGATGCTGATCTCCACTTCCGATTGAGGAGAGCGACTGACACACGCCCCCTCTGACATGTGTGCAGTAGCCGACTACATCTTTTCACCTGCACAAGTCGAGTTCATCGATCATGGATCAGCTTTGTGTACGGAGAGCCACACCCTGATCAACGCATTATTCCTCGACTCTTTGCAGGCGCCACTAACCAGCCAGCAGAGGTTGTAACTGCATCAGTTATGAAGAGTTCCTATTCGGCTTCCCACCCTGTGAACAACAGCCAATTGTTGCTCATGTAGCCGCCCAGCCCAGCCGGATGGCAGAGCTGAGTTTTGAACCGATGGCTGTATGTAAAAGTAATTGGCCTCTTAGTCAATGTAACATCCTATACTTTGCTATGTCATTGCATCTCCAGCCCTACAGAGGGCAACCTTATTTGGACTTACTTCTTCTGTTAATCATGTTCTGTGTACTTCCTATAAAATGAGTCTATTTCCTCATATACTTTGTCAGCCCAGTGTAAGTTCTGAGCCTTGGTACCTTGCATTAACTGGTCTCATTTTGTGTGATATCTGGACTGGTTTAGGACTTGTATGTTTGGTAATTACTTTTCATTTTATATTGACCCTGTCAATCACATAGATCACATAGAGGTCATTCTATTTTTATACTATTTGTTTTTGAGATGAGGATGTCCAGCAAGCTCATCATCAGGCGTCTGTATACTTTTGGCCATAGAGTAGAAACCACCTCCTTGTTTCTACACTCACTGTTAATTTTATCAGCTCCACTTACCATATAGAAGCACTTTGTAGTTCTACAATTACTGACTGTAGTCCATCTGTTTCTCTGCATGCTTTGTTAGCCCCCTTTCATGCTGTTCTTCAATGGTCAGGACCCCCACAGGACCACCACAGAGTAGGTATTATTTGGGCGGTGGATGATTCTCAGCACTGCAGTGACACGGACATGGTGGTGGTGTGTTAGTGTGTGTTGTGCTGGTATGAGTGGATCAGACACAGCAGCGTTAATGGGGTTTTTAAACACCTCACTGTCACTGCTGGACTGGGAATAGTCCAACAACCAAAAACATCCAGCCAACAACGCCCTGTGGGCAGCATCATGTGACCACTGATGAAGGTCTAGAAGATGACCAACTCAAACAGCAGCAATAGATGAGCGATTGTCTCTGACTTTACATCTACAAGGTGGACCAACTAGGTAGGAGTGTCTAATAGAGTGGACAGTAAGTGGACATGGTATTTAAAAACTCCAGAAGCGCTGCTGTGTCTGATCCACTCATATCAGCACAACACACACTAACACACCACCACCATGTCAGTGTCACTGCAGTGCTGAGAATCATTCACCACCTAAATAATACCTACTCTGTAGTGGTCCTTTGGGGGTCCTGACTATTGAAGAACAGGGTGAAATCAGGCTAAAAAGTATGCAGAATAACAGATGGACTACAGTCAGTAATTGTAGAACTTCAAAGTGCTTCTATATGGTAAGTGGAGCTGATAAAATGGACAGTGAGTGTAGAAACAAGGAGGTGGTTTTAATGTTATGACTGATCAGTGTATGTTGATCATTGTAACTATTAAAGAAAATCCTTTAATCATATAGATTAAATATAGACATATAGTTTTCTTCATGGCTTTTTTTTCTTTTACTCTCTTTTTCTTTTGCTCTATTTTTTCCTAATGCATGCCCACAGTCCGCCAGCACTCATGGTCTTCTTTCACTCTTAGCTGCCCTGCTTCTCCAGGTATCATAAATCTGTTCTGTCTTTCTTTTTACATTTCTTTTTACTGATTATGGTTTTAAAAATATTGTATCTGTATCTTATATCTTCTGTGCATTTTTATAGTTAAGAAAAAGCCAGACGGACCTGCTGACATCTCGCGCACTAGCAGCCTGGTGGATGACATGGACTTTTCCACTGAATATCTCTCCCTCCCTGTGGTGACAGATACTTCACAGTGAGTAGAGCAGATCACTCTATGTTATCCTTTATGCATTTATTCATCACTCCAACCAGTGTAAGCCATTAATTATGTGTTCTGTTTGGTGGTCCCACTAGACTATATAGTGCTTCTAAATAACTTTCTGGATTAGTGGTGTGGTGAGCACTTCAGAACCTGAAGTAATGGGCTTTTAGTGCAGTCTGTTGTGCAGTATATAAAAGAAGGGCATTCACAGGTGTGAAAGCCATGCATGTCAGTTGATACCTGGATTATGTGAAGTGCCTATACAGCATTCTTTTCCTGGTGTGCATCTGTGACTCTTTTATTGTAAACTGTTTTAGGCACATGTCCTAAAAAACATACTGCGTATAGTTTTGGGCCCTATATTGTTGCACCAGTTTGTCCTGATGATGTGCTTGTGGTTTAAAAACATTTAGTTGACTGGTGTAACTTGTACGTTTACTCACTGACTGAAATATTTTAGTGACTCAATGCTTATGCTACCAGGAGTTAAAATTAATGGGATTTGACAGAAAAGTGTCAACATGTGAAGACAGTGGGAAACAAATTGAAGACACTGGATTAACCACATCAAACTTCATAAGGCATCTAAAAACACATCCTAATAGGTTTGTTTATTTCACGCTAGTCGCTTAGCGGTCATTCCATCTGTATAAAATGCAAATGTTTTCCATCTCCTCATCGTAAGCTTACCGTGTGATGTGTTCATCTTCAGATTCATAGAAATAAAACATTCCTACTGGTGTTTTTTAAGTTCTCAAGCAAGTTATATAAGATGTAATCAATAATCATTCATTTTCACTTTACAAAACAAAAATGATACTGCAAAAAGAGATGTCATGTTTCAGTGTCATGTGAGTAAATGTGTTGGATTTAAAAAGAGAAGAATTGCTTACTGTAAAAATACAGTTGTATTTTGCACATGAAGGTAATCTGTTGTGTTTTTTTTCAGTCTGAACGTATATATTAGTTGATTACTTTTATTCGACATTTACCATATATGTTTTGTGTACAGTAGACCCTTGAGTTACGAACGGTTTACCATACGAACATTTTGGGTTACAAACGATCAGGTTAAACTTAAGGTACGAACGGATTACGAACCAAAATTCGCGAATTACGTGACGTCACGAACAAGTTGACTCCGAGCGTCTCTCTCTCTCTCTCTCTCTCTCTCTATATATATATATATATATATATACGTGTATATATATATATATATACAGTATATACAGTGTATCACAAAAGTGAGTACACCCCTCACATTTCTGCAAATATTTCATTATATCTTTTCATGGGACAACACTATAGACATGAAACTTGAATATAACTTAGAGTAGTCAGTGTACAACTTGTATAGCAGTGTAGATTTACTGTCTTCTGAAAATAACTCAACACACAGCCATTAATGTCTAAATAGCTGGCAACATAAGTGAGTACACCCCACAGTGAACATGTCCAAATTGTGCCCAAATGTGTCGTTGTCCCTCCCTGGTGTCATGTGTCAAGGTCCCAGGTGTAAATGGGGAGCAGGGCTGTTAAATTTGGTGTTTTGGGTACAATTCTCTCATACTGGCCACTGGATATTCAACATGGCACCTCATGGCAAAGAACTCTCTGAGGATGTGAGAAATAGAATTGTTGCTCTCCACAAAGATGGCCTGGGCTATAAGAAGATTGCTAACACCCTGAAACTGAGCTACAGCATGGTGGCCAAGGTCATACAGCGGTTTTCCAGGACAGGTTCCACTCGGAACAGGTCGACCAAAGAAGTTGAGTCCACGTGTTCGGCGTCATATCCAGAGGTTGGCTTTAAAAAATAGACACATGAGTGCTGCCAGCATTGCTGCAGAGGTTGAAGACGTGGGAGGTCAGCCTGTCAGTGCTCAGACCATACGCCGCACACTGCATCAACTCGGTCTGCATGGTCGTCATCCCAGAAGGAAGCTGACGCACAAGAAAGCCCGCAAACAGTTTGCTGAAGACAAGCAGTCCAAGAACATGTATTACTGGAATGCCCTGTGGTCTGACGAGACCAAGATAAACTTGTTTGGCTCAGATGGTGTCCAGCATGTGTGGCGGCGCCCTGGTGAGAAGTACCAAGACAACTGTATCTTGCCTACAGTCAAGCATGGTGGTGGTAGCATCATGGTCTTGGGCTGCATGAGTGTTGCTGGCACTGGGGAGCTTCGGTTCATTGAGGGAAACATGAATTCCAACATGTACTGTGACATTCTGAAACAGAGCATGATCCCCTCCCTTCGAAAACTGGGCCTCATGGCAGTTTTCCAACAGGATAACGACCCCAAACACAACCTCCAAGATGACAACTGCCTTGCTGAGGAAGCTGAAGGTAAAGGTGATGGACTAAACCCAATTGAGCTCCTGTGGTGCATCCTCAAGTGGAAGGTGGAGGAGTTCAAGGTGTCTAACATCCACCAGCTCCGTGATGTCATCATGGAGGAGTGGAAGAGGATTCCAGTAGCAACCTGTGCAGCTCTGGTGAATTCCATGCCCAGGAGGGTTAAGGCAGTGCTGGATAATAATGGTGGTCACACAAAATATTGACACTTTGGGCACAATTTGGACATGTTCACTGTGGGGTGTACTCACTTATGTTGCCAGCTATTTAGACATTAATGGCTGTGTGTTGAGTTATTTTCAGAAGACAGTAAATCTACACTGCTATACAAGTTGTACACTGACTACTCTAAGTTATATCCAAGTTTTATTTCTATAGTGTTGTCCCATGAAAAGATATAATAAAATATTTGCAGAAATGTGAGGGGTGTACTCACTTTTGTGATACACTGTATATCATGAGCGAACATTCGGACAGCGGACTGTGTTTTTCGGTATTGTCTTTATATTTTGTAAAATTCAGTATTAAAATGGCCCCAAATAAGGTGCAGAGAAAGCGTAGTGGTGAGAAAATGAACACATCTATTACATTTGTTGCTGTATAATTACTAGGGATGTCCCGATCCAATCTCAACGATCGGAATCGGGGCCGATCAAGGCATTTTTTAACTGATCGGTATCGGCTTTACTAAGGCCGATTCTAAGCCTGATCCTTTGTTTTACGTCAACATGTCCGCTGTGTGGAAATACTTTAAATTGGAAAGTGAAACAAGTCCAACAGCGAAGTGTAATGTCTGCAATGCGAGCGTTTCACGAGGCGGTAGGAGCAGAGCTGCGTTCATTATTGTAGAATTTTACTATTTATATGGTGTGTGAGTCAAGGATCACTCCGGTTTACAAAACAATGTAGTTTAATAAAGAAATACTTGCTTAATAAAGAAATAAATACATGGTATATTCACAAATTGTCGGAAGCATAACACTTTATTAACTTCTTCTGTTACGGTACCGAATAGCGGACAGCTAGAGTCATCGCGTTAGCCAAGCACGCTATTCCATGCACTATGGAAGCCCCAAAGGGTCAAAACACACTCACTTCGCGTAGAAACGTCCATCAAACCATTGTCACAATACAACCACAGAAAATGTTGTTACAGTTACAACACGCATACAAGTACGGTGGCTCATAAGAAACAAACCAGATATCATTTAACCAAACGATCTACAATTACTACCAATTTGATACGGCACCTAAAAAATAAACACTCATTTATTATTATATGATGAAAAGAGGAACCAGCTGTCCGCTAACACGGCAGAGATGCTGATTTTTCTCAAAAAGAACCTTCACTTCATTTTGAGTGTTCTAGTTTTACTACTACAATGCTGCACTAAGTTTGTTTACTTTTATTTTGTAAAAATAAAAGAACATTAAGCAATAGCTTGGATGCAGGCAATTTTTTTCCTACAGCACTGCAGAGCTATTCAGTTGTTAAACATATACATTGGATTAATTTGAATAACTGTAATGTACTTGAAGTGTGCACTGTGTGAACAGTATTATCTAGTTCTTATCTAGACAATATCTAAAAAATACAAGTATCGGTTTGAGACTCGGTATAGGATCGGGATCAAAATTAATGATCGGGATCGGGATCAGGAACAAAAAAACGGGACATCCATAATAATTACTCCTGCCAGTAGGTGTCACGGTGTATCAGACAGAGGGGACAGTGAGTGAGAGAGAAGAAGGAAATAAAGAAGGAAATAATAGAGAAATATGAGAGTTATTGTTGTTTCTTGTAGATACATTTTATAAAAAAAGAAGGAAATGTATTATGGTGTATGGTACAGCACACGTACTGTACTGAGATGTGATGTGTGTTTTTTATGTACAGTACATTACTACTGTGTGTTGTTGTTTATTATTATTTATTACAGTAATGTCTATTCTATAATTTAAGATTAAGGGAAAATATACTTGTATTTATAACAAAAAAGACCTTTTAAGACATAAGAAAGGTTGGGTAAGGGGGTGGTTTGGGAGGTCTGGCACAGATTAATTCTGTTTACATTATTTCTTATGGGAAAAATAGGTTTAACTAACGAACATTTTGACTCAAGAACAGCCCTTCAGAACCAATTAAATTCATAAGTCAAAGGTCCACTGTATATTATATTGACTTAGATTATTGCCTAAATATTTGTAACTTGACTTGAAATTGGGCCTAAAGTCTCTTGACTTGACTTGGGCTTGTATTTTGTGACTTGTAAATATCTCTGGGCTACACACAGCCTATAAATGACCCTTTTTATTAAGTCGGGCTGCAGAGAAGACTATCCTGGTTGACACTCAGGTGCTGGCCCATATGTCTGCTTTGTAGAACCACCAGTGTTTAAATTCAACCTGCTATGTTTTTATGAGCTGCTGTTTTTGAGGGTCTAGTCACATAAAATTGTATTTTTTTGCATCTTTTTATTGTAGGCGAAGTGGTTTAAGCCTTTACTTAAATGCTACGTGGTAGAAGTGTAGAACACAAGCATTCATCCTTAAAGTACATTTAAACTGAGCCTCTTTATGCTTTGGTGCCTTTTATTTCTTTATTTTTATTTTTATTTATTTCTTTTTTTTATTAAATCTTTTCCCTTTTTCTCCCCCTTTAGCGCATCCAATTGTTCAATTTGCCTCGTGCTTCCTCTCTGTCTATGCCGAACCCTGCCCTGACCGAGGAGATCGAAGCTAACCCATATCCCCTCCGAAACATGAGCAGCAGCCAGATGCATTTTTGCCACCCACACATTGACGAGTGTTGTGCCACCTAGCGTTGCATGCGGAGAGACACACCCTAAGGGCACTCTTCCTCATCTCCTGTGCAGGCGCCTCTAATCAGCCGGCAGAGGTCGTAATCGCATTCTGACAGAGAGAGACCCACATCCGGTTCTTTGTCCCACCCCCCCCAACTGAGCAACCGGCCAATCGTTGCTCATACAGCCACTCAGCTTCGAACCGGTGAAGCAGAGCTGGATTCGATACTACATACTCAGAATCCAGCCCTGGTTGCAGCGTGTCTTTTTACCGCTGCGCCACCTGAGCAGCTGGTGCCTTTTATTTCTGCTAGAAATATATTATATGATGTCGTTTGTGTCTCATATAAAGTATCAGGGTTCTTAATTACCTTCATGCTTTTAGTTAGTACATGAGCAAATCCCCACCTGGGTCATTTTTGACTGCTATCTTTCAACAATTTGCTGATCTTTTAACAAAATATGTGACCGAGGGCATTCAGAGTGCTCTGTGTACACAGAACTGTGCTGGAGGTGTTAATAACTTGCGTGAGAAACGTAATACCAATGTTTGTAGGAGTGCAAGTAAAGGGCTCTTTTGGGGGCAATAATGTTGATGTTTCTGTTGACATTATAGTGACTAACATTATGTATAAGATGTTTTGACAGGTTTATTTTGTATAGAGTTTTTTTGGAGGGTCAGCATGACCAGTGGTTACATTTGTCTTACTTTATAGCCTGCTACTCAGTTGTTTTGGAATGATTTATTAAAGTGTTTTTTAAAGAGAAATTTTGGTTTAATTTGGTTTCATATTGGTGTATGTTACAGAAAAGTGCATGAAGGTGCTTTGTTTGTTTTGTTCCTTTTTGTTTACCCAAGAGGTCTGGTTATATAGATGTGTAACCATTACATAAGCTTACATCAAGGACCCCCAGTCACCAATTAGCTTTTTGAGGAGGTGGCAGGAAGGACTGACAGAGAAAAAACATAGAGGAAGGCTCTTGTTTTGTAGTTTTTGTTTAGGATCGCTATGATCAGCTGAGCTTTTTGCTAAACAACACCTGAAATAATAGACTATATGATATTGTTTTTTTTAGGAAAAAAATAATAGTGTGGTATATTTTATGCATTTTCTTTCTAATCTAGTATTATCCATTTAACCGATCGCATTTTGCTTCCTCTACTGCTGCTGACCTTCACTCCTGACCAAGGAGAGCCGTGACAAACATGCCTCCTCCACACTTGTGCAATAGCTGACCGCTTCTTTTCACCTGCAAGAGGTGGGTTCATATGAGGATCAGTATAGTCACACATTGCTTTCCATTATCCCCCTTCTCCCACCCATGGACAAGTCAATCAATGTCTGTATTGTCTCAATAGACCGTATCTTAAACTCCCAAATTCAAAATATCAGTTCTCAGTGTTTTACTGCTGTGCCACCTGAGAGCCAGCTTAAACTGCAGTACTAAACGCTAAAAGGTAGCAGGTGTATTTCTGAGACTAGATGGCATAACTGTATATTGTAGGAATGAGTCCAGAGTAACTAAAGCAGACAACTCTGATGCTTTCAAAAGGCCTGACAAAAAAGCCAGGTTATCAATCCAATTATCAATGTAAAGTAATGGAAAAGATTTAAAAACAGTGGATGGGACAGGGGACATATTTGGCAAGGAGACTGCAGGAGAGTGCAGGCACTGTGGAAGGGACTGGATGTGAAATCGGCTGGGTATATGGCTGAGAGGTGAACTTCTTCGCCTTTAGTTGAGATTGGTGGGGTATATGGCTGTGAGGTGAACTTCTTCGCCTTTAGTTGAGATTGGTGGGGTGTATGGCTGTGAGGTGAACTTCTTCGCCTTTAGTTGAGATTGGTGGGGTATATGGCTGTGAGGTGAACTTCTTCGCCTTTAGTTGAGATTGGTGGGGTATATGGCTGTGAGGTGAACTTCTTCGCCTTCAGTTGAGATTGGTGGGGTGAATGGCTGTGAGGTGAACTTCTTCACCTTCAGTTGAGATTGGTGGGGTATATGGCTGTGAGGTGAACTTCTTCACCTTCAGTTGAGATTGGTGGGGTGTATGGCTGTGAGGTGAACTTCTTCACCTTCAGTTGAGATTGGTGGGGTATATGGCTGTGAGGTGAACTTCTTCACCTTCAGTTGAGATTGGTGGGGTGAATGGCTGTGAGGTGAACTTCTTCACCTTCAGTTGAGATTGGTGGGGTGTATGGCTGTGAGGTGAACTTCTTCGCCTTCAGTTGAGATTGGTGGGGTGTATGGCTGTGAGGTGAACTTCTTCACCTTCAGTTGAGATTGGTGGGGTGAATGGCTGTGAGGTGAACTTCTTCACCTTCAGTTGAGATTGGTGGGGTGTATGGCTGTGAGGTGAACTTCTTCACCTTCAGTTGAGATTGGTGGGGTGAATGGCTGTGAGGTGAACTTCTTCACCTTCAGTTGAGATTGGTGGGGTGTATGGCTGTGAGGTGAACTTCTTCGCCTTCAGTTGAGATTGGTGGGGTGTATGGCTGTGAGGTGAACTTCTTCGCCTTCAGTTGAGATTGGTGGGGTGTATGGCTGTGAGGTGAACTTCTTCACCTTCAGTTGAGATTGGTGGGGTGTATGGCTGTGAGGTGAACTTCTTCGCCTTCAGTTGAGATTGGTGGGGTGTATGGCTGTGAGGTGAACTTCTTCACCTTCAGTTGAGATTGGTGGGGTGTATGGCTGTGAGGTGAACTTCTTCGCCTTCAGTTGAGATTGGTGGGGTGTATGGCTGTGAGGTGAACTTCTTCACCTTCAGTTGAGATTGGTGGGGTGTATGGCTGTGTGGTGAACTTCTTCGTCTTCAGTTGAGATTGGTGGGGTGTATGGTCAAGAGGTGAACTTCCTTGCCTTCAGTTTTAATTCCTTTAGCTGAATCTCCTTCGCAAGCTCCATTTTCCATTTTATCGTCCACCTTCTGCTGCTCTGCCCTTTCATTAAACTTCATCTCCAAGCATGCTTACTCATCCTTACCCGAGCCTCATCTCTAGACCCATAATTGACATCATACAGTGGAAGCATTGAACACACAACAATAATTTGCTACAATTATAACTGCACTAAAAAACGAGATGCTCTTTTACGACATCAAAAACAAACTGATGACAAAAACTCTACATACCATATTAACCAAACAGAATTTTCTTAGAGCTGAATATGGGTCACTCAAACATTGAACCTAATTTTTTTATTACCTGGAATTATTAATATCCCGGACGAGCCCCCACAAATGTTACAACTTCAAGGTGGCTTTAGGGGTAAATGGAGTCTCAAACGTTTAATGGTTAGTAGGGGGAGAAATGTACCCAGCTAACAAAGAAAATCACAAACAAGTTATTTTATTTTTATTAAATGTGTAGGGGGTAAATGTTATATACGATATTCACAGAGTTCGATATTTGCATGATGGAAACTGGACCAAGTGCATCACTTAAGGAAAGAACATAAAACATAATCAATATGGCCTATCTCAGTTTTGTAACTTTAAAACAAAACAAAACAAGCAGTACAGAAGAGCTGACTACACTATACTTGCTCTTTCCAAAAAAAAACTAAAATACATGGTGCAGGTCCTCTATTCTCTACCTGATGTATCTACAAAAAGAGAGCGTACCTACGTGGTATAATGTATATATGTGCCTCTGCTTACCGATCCAGTATCAAGATAATAAAAACAGCAATTATATAGTCTTTACTGACTTTAGCTGTTATTAGAAATTGCTGATTGGAAAAAAGATCAATTTCCATGGCCTTATACAACAACTAGACAAGATGATGAACAGGTTGTGTACTTAACAGTAGCTTTGCTTTGTGCTTATCCTCTCACCTACCAGGTTTTTAAACTTGAATCCACGCCTTTTCAAAAAGCTAATTGGTGGCTGGCAGTCCTTGATTTCAGCCCATGTGATAGTTTGCTGATCATATTTTGGAACAAGCAGCAAAATAAAAAGACTAAAATTAATGTCTACATCCTTAACTAGATCAACTTTAAAGAGACAGATAATGATAAATTTTGAACATATTCCAAAAAAGTTGTGACAGGTGCAAATTAAGATCGGGAACACTGTGAAATGTTAAAAAATAGCCTGAAAACAAGGTCAGATGTTAAAGAAAAATGAGAGTTTTCATCTGCACTGAATCTTTCAGCACCAACAGTTATTTAGTTCATTTTTCTGGCTTGGAATGATACAGCCAACAGAGCAGGGCTACAAAGAAACACAAGAAACAAGATTTATTGCTCAAAGTTTACAGTAAAACAGATACAGTGGACTTTAGGACATTTTATCATTACAAAAAGAATTAAATCCTACACAGCTTAGAGTTAAGTAGGTCATTGTTAGTTCCCACCCATGATAATAAAATAATATATTATTTGAAACATCTTGAGTCAGTGTTCATTAAATTGATTTAACCAGATTATTTTATGAGAGTGAACATCAGTAGCCAACCATGGCTCTTAAACCTCGGCCCTGCCTAGATACTATGACCTCATTTTCTGGCCACTGTTCAATTTTAACATTTTAGACTTTGCTGGTAAATAGATGGGTGCACGCACACACACCCAAAACACACATGCTGTTTTCCTCTGTAAAGTCAAAATACTTCATAAATGCACTAATCAGTGCTTTTATACTAACAGCAAACTGATGCTGCTATGCCAAACGACTGAGTATTTCTTTATTTGTAAAACCATTATGAAATCATAACTTTTATTTCCAACCTCCTTTACTTTAACATTCAAAGGTTATTTGCGATTTTGTTGTTGTACACCCTTTGGCCACAATCAAATTTTAAAAAACTTTTAATTTTTTTAACAGTAGCTCTAAAACTCTGTTGTGGTGTCCTCTTCTAAAGTACTGCAAAAGTTTAAAAAAATGCAACCAGCACAGGAAGGGTTAAGACCTAAACTCATTTCTTAAGCTAAATGCAAATCCTCCTTAAAAATAATCGCTTTATACCACACAAGTTTCAAAACACTGTGCACATTGTTTCATTCTGTTCTCTTATACAACTAAATAAACAGAAACTCTTCAATAAATGGATTGTTAAAGCAATTGTATTTGCTTAGTTTATATTTATTTATTAAACATCCATAAATACAGCCCTAATTACCATGTGTGACTTCACTTTACTCAAACTTGTCAATTTGTTAAACATATCCATGTGGAAACTATCTCCATTAACAATTTTATATGACACCCGTGTCTGCACAGTGGTCAATAACAAAGCCTGTCAATTTAAAGGGAAGATGTAATTGGTCATTGTTACTGTGATTTAAAATTGGTCTCTCATAGAAACACTATTATCAAGCCGTCTCAGATTTTATAGATGGCCTGATGCAAAGGGCAGGGTTCTATAATCTAACACTTCACATTCAGACACAAAATGAATAGGCAGGTATGAAGGATTTATTTGCTTAGATTTGTATTAGTTTAAATGTTGTTTGTCAAATTGTGAGTTAATAAATACGATACATTATTATATACAGCAAGTCCTCGGGTTATGGCGGACTCGACATACGGTGTTTTGTGGTTACGTCGCCATTTCCTATAAATTTATTAAGAAAGTCTTGTTCCGTCATTCCGATGTACGCCGTTTGAGACGTAAAAACAAAGTTCGCACGGGAACTAGTTGGCGAGTGGAGCGGACGAATACGAATATTTTTACTGTTTCACTTCATTACTGCACTGTGTATGTGCTCCATGTGAGTGACGTAGATGCTTATGTAGGTGGGTTCCGACTTATGGCGAAAATCACGTTACGTCGCGTCTGTAGGAACGGATCTCCGACGTAAGTCAAGGACCACCGGTATATTATTTAAAAATATCCTAGGTCCTCTCTGAGGGCCCAGAGGTCCCTGATGGTTCCCCTCTCACAGACATGCTGTGTGTTTGTTGCTGACATGCTTTGCTAGACTTCAAAGAATATTTCTAAATGTTTAGCTTCAAATAGCTTGTTTTGAATAAAAGTTAACAGTTTTTAATTGCTTGTTTTAAAACCCATATTAGTTATGTTACAGGTCTACAGTGATCAGTCAAGTGCAGGTAAATAGATGGGTGCATGTACACACACACAACACACACACACAAACCACACATGCTTTTTTCTCTGTAAAGACAAAACAGTATGGCACAGTGACAGAGAGAAAGGTCAGAACACTCTGTATCAAGCCCTTTGAGTCGCTTCTAATATGTATTAGCAGATTTATGACCTTGTAATGAATAAGCCATGTGTGAAGCAGCAAGGAAAAAGCCAATTGTTTCTGATTTAGAGACCTACTCAGAAGCTCAGGCTGTAGTTGCTTCAGTAAGTAGAGATGATAAATGTTTTACATTATTCGCTGTATATCTAATTTGGAAAAAGAAACAGGATATGAAATCATATCCTTTAGAAAGGGAAGAGGGCAGCATGTATTAGTATCTGGAATACAAATTGATTTCAGAACTAAGTATTTGTACTTATTTCTTTGTACTGACTTTTATAACAATACACTACAACATAAAATACACACACATCAACATCTAAAGTGTAAGCCTAAATGTT
The DNA here is from genome assembly GCF_030014385.1 of Trichomycterus rosablanca. Lineage (NCBI taxonomy): Eukaryota > Metazoa > Chordata > Actinopteri > Siluriformes > Trichomycteridae > Trichomycterus > Trichomycterus rosablanca. The sequence goes on along the minus strand of NC_085988.1, from coordinate 43,444,154 downwards.
TAGTTATTTTGTGAAATTCATTATTTTAGTCGAATTACTTTTATACATTTTATTGGCACTTGACTGGTGCAGCAGTAAAATACCTTAGCCCAACTACTGCTGAGATCCAGGGATCTGGGGTTCCAGGAATCTGGGGCCCTATTGGCCAGTAGGGTGTCTGTGTGGACATAATTGGGTACTGTCCAGGGAGGGGGGGCTGTAGGCTGCTGCCAGGCTTAGTGCCAGTCCCAAGTACGGATAAAAATAGTAGGGTTGTGTTAGGAAGGGCATCCAGCATTAATACAATTCAGAATTTCAAAAAAACTATTTTAGTCCCAAAAATCAGTTAAGCATCAGTGCGTACTGTGTTCCAGACTGCTTACTTACATATTAGATCATTATGCTGTTTTTACTATTTTCAACAGTTCCTCCACAGTTACCACTAATCTTTATCCATGTGCCATTTGAAAGGGGGTATGTACCTGGCTTAATGGACTCTCGGTCTATTGCTTTATATTTAAATGCTGAGTGAAGTAGTTTTATTCCTCAGTCATACACCCTTGCTCTGCCATAATTGGCTAACATCTTTCCAGGGTCACTGGCTCTTTCCTTATTTTGTTCATGTTATGCCATAGCTAATCATTCAGAAATGAAAAAATGAAAAAGAAAAACAAACATAGGAAATTGCTGTTATGTATCTGTGAACAGACACTTGGAGTTGTGTTTTCATTTTGTAATGTGTAAGGGGGAGAGGACCTGAGCAACATTGCTGATGTGTTTGTTTGGATTTAAACTTGACCTGCTGTCACATTTTACTATAAATGAAGCTTCCACTGTTTGGATTTTGATCCCCAGATAAGCTACATTTCCTAATTTTGTACACCCATGCACACTTTTTTGTATTGCACACGTTTTATATTATTTTAATTACTGGTTGATTATGTACACTTGTAAACATCATCTCTATTGGTTTAAAGTATGAATATTTACTGTTGTTTAATTTTTAGCCATTGACAATGTCCATCCATAGAACAATATCCCAAACTATTTTTGGTTAATTCATGTGCCATCTTTTTTTTTGCAAATGCCAGTGAAGCAGTGATATTTCTCAGGTTATTTCATATTGTAAAGTCATAACACAGACTTTAACTGAGGTTTGGGAAATCTACACTTCTAGACGCTTTTTGTAAATGTAACTGACAAATAAAAAAGTAAAAATGGTCGTCTGTAGACAGATTCTGTTTATTTAGATCAAGGCAGCTTCACTGTAATTAAGACAGAACCATGACTACTTCCAAAGGCTGTACAAAGTATTTTTTTGCAACAGTGGAATTAAAGAGTGAATGAAATGCTGTTGAAAGAGCTCTGGTGAAAAGAAATCTGGTGGAATTACGGTAATCTCAGATCAATCTTCCAAGCTGAACATCATGAAAGTTTTAACTAGTCCTCATCCCCTCCTGCTAGCGTATCTGTTTACTTTAGTTTTTCTTTCATTTGGCTAAATGAACCCTCTCAGCACAAGTTCATTTGAGGGACAGTATCGCACAAAGATAGGCTTGTAATTAGATCATATTAAAATCCAACTTTAGTCTACGAGTCTGATGAGTTTGAAATGCCAGTGTAGTCATTTCAAACGTGCCATGTTTGTTTATTCACTTTTTGAAGCGGTTTGAGCACGTTGCTTTTTTCAGCCTCTGCTCTGTGGAAGCCAAAGGATTAAAAGTGTTCTTCTTTTTCTCTTTGAAAAGTGTTTTTTTTTGCCCATGCTTATTTCTAAAGCACCTGTATAAATACCAACCCCCTTCCAGTCTGCCCAGCTCTGCTTTCCAGCTCTTGGAGTGGCGTGTTTATCTGTTCCAACTTTGCACCGGCCATAGTACGTGGAGTGTACAGTTTGTGAAGGCATCAGGTTCATGTAGCTCTCTTTTAATTCTCTAATGTGGGTTTGTTCAGGTGGGTCTGGGTGGAGATGAGGAACAGTGCTGAGAGGGAGCTAGTGTTAGAGGGAAATAGCTAGTGTAAAAGGTGCCTTTGATTAACCTGGACCATGGCTTTGTTCCATACAGTACTATAAATGCTCACATAGACATTAGTTTAAGTTAGGTAAGTGCACCTACACAGGGGTGATGGCTTTTCAGCTGACTAGTGTAGAACACTCCTGGAGGGAATGAAGACCTCTTTATGTGCAGTGCAGAAAGGGATGTTAGTCTAGGAGTGTGAACTGAAAGAAGGTTGCTGACAACAAGTATGCTGTCTGTGTCACATCCTACAGCCAGTTCAAATAAATTTTACAACCAGATGAGTTGTAATGTTCTTTATTCAGCTGCTCAGTGCTGCTTTAGACAAATGATATTCAAACTGTGAGAGACAAAAGAAGAATATCTTTTAACCTTTGATGTTGACTCGAAGATTTTTAATAATTATTACTTTGTAACAGCACAAAGTAGACTGTGCTGTTTTTTTTTTTCATATAAAGCCTTAGATATGAATTTATAATCAATAGCTACTGGTCTGATTTGGCATTGTGGTGGCATTATAATATACTGACATACTGCGGTTGTCTTGTATGGTTGCCAAATTTGGGGTTTTTCAGCCAAATTGAGCTTAATTCAAAATTATTTTGCATAATTTGTACCTACCTCAGAAATAAAAGGGCATTCATTATTTAGACAAATAAAAGATAAGCACAAATACAGTATTTTCTTTTCTTTTTTTAAAAGAAATAATTAGGGATGGCCCGATCCGATCTCAAAGATTGGAATCAGGTTTGATCAAGGCATTTTGTTACTGATCGGTATCGGCTTTACTAAGGCCGATCCTAAGCCCGATCCTTTGTTTTACGTCAGCATGTCCGCTGTGAGGAAATACTTTAAATTGGAAAGTGTAACAAGTCCAACAGCGAAGTGTAATGTCTGCAATGCGAGCGTTTCATGAGGCGGTAGTAGCAGAGCTGAAAACTTCAGGACCATAACAATGCCAAGTTCACACTACACGACTTTCTGATTTGCCGGGTACAGTTCACACTACACAACTGAATCTCTTGCACTCGGGAGTCTTTCAGTCGGTGTGTATTTCACACTACATGACTGATCGGTGATAGGGGCTTTCACACTACACGATCTATTACCGACTGGAATCACAGGCGAGCTTCTCTGATCTCCCAAACTACGTTTTTTTTTTTTTTTTTTTTTTTACAAAAACACACGCGAGAAGTGACGAGGGGTTTAATGATACCACGTCCAAAAATGCACGTCAACAAGTAGCGAGCAATCAAAGTTTATGCGCTGATGTGCAGCGTAAAATCAAGGAGGAAAAATAAATGAATCTGAGTGGATTTGGCAACGCGAACAGCATGGATTGTACTATAGTAAGTTGGAGGTTAATTAATATTTTGCAATGCAGTGTTGGTGTTATGTTTTGTAGAGAACAGAAAAGAACCCTTAGAAGCTCCTATCAATCATGGATAACACACACCACCCTCTGAACAGCACAGTCAGCAGACGGAGGAGTGTGTTTAGTGAGACACTGCTGGCTTTGTCCTGCTCAACAGACAGGCTGAGAAAGTCTTTTGTTCCCCAGGCAGTTAGACTGTTTAACACCACAATGGTGGAGGTGTTTAATCGAATTCTAATCTATTTACTGTACATATTTATATCTATATTATTTATATTATTCATATTTCATTTAGATTTTATACGTATGATGTGTTTATATCTGCTATACATTATATTATTGCTACTGATTATTATTATTATTCCATGCCATATTGCCAGCTGCACAACTTCCATCCATCCATTATCTATCTATCTATCTATCTATCTATCTATCTATCTATCTATCTATCTATCTATCTATCTATCTATCCATCCATCCATCCATCCATCCATCCATCCATCCATCCATCCATCCATCCATCCATCCATCCATCCATCCATCCATCCATCCATCCATCCATCCATCTATCTATCTATCCTGAAATATACAACACAAAAACTTTCATAATATAACAGCCACAACATTAAAACCACTGACGGCTAAAGTGAATGCCATTGATTATCTTGATACAGTGGCACCTGTCAATATGTGAGATATATTAGAAAGCAAGTAAATTGAAGTAAACATGCCGAATTGAGTTATGTAAAAATGCTGTCCTCCAAAGAACCTGTTAATATATTAGTGTTCGCATTTTTGCCTTAGTTTTGACACATACTTTTTAAACTCATTAAATTATGGCCAAAGAGTGACTTGTCTAGTTTTAATCTGTTTGTATTGATGAATCAAGCATGTCTAAGAAAATACCAAGAGCACCATTACCATTTTATCTCTGTAGTCTTTTAAATGCATCAAACTCAACAAGAATCCGAAAATCAGGCTACACATTCATGTTCTAGAATTTTAATCAGACCCATATTGTTCTTGTTAGGGCTTTCCCAGGGGTCCTGGCTCCGAGTGCCACTAATAATGCTCAAAATACGTCTCACTGGGTGTTGAAAAGTAGGTCTTTCCCCACCATGTCCATATATCTGCCAGCAAGGAGACTCACTGGCTCCTGTGAGTCAGCAACCTCTCTATTGCCTGAAAAATGTCCATTATTGTTTTGGCAAATGATTGCTTGTTCAGCTTTGGTAAAATATGTTGTTTTCATATACATTTTAGTTGCTGTTTTAAATTGTATTAGTAATAAATCTTCATTGAAATATATTGTTGCAACGTCATATCCATAGTGACCTTTATGATATATCCATAAATACAAACATGTTAAATGTTGCTCAGTAGCAGGGAAGAACATTCTGCTAAATGCCAGCCCTCTAACCCAACATTTAAATATGTCTGTGTTTGTTAGAAAATGCTAGGTCAATACAGCATGAACTTTAATGAACTGCATTTACAACAGTCACCCCACTGAGGAGCGTGTAATTGCAAGGCCAGCAAAAGCAGTGGAATGAGGAATGGAATATAGAGCACAGTTGGATTTGTCTGTCTATAGTAATACTGATTTTAAATCTGTTACATTAGATTTAAGCAGATGTCTAAAAAGTACATAAATATATTTTTTCTTATTTATTTTGCTCTGCTGGGTACGGCTATTTTTCAGCTGCTTTGGTCCCTGTATGAAAGTTTAATAAAGAGGACTGATCTCAGATCAGCGTTACACAAGAACCTTTATAAGAGTGCTGGGCCTCAAGGAAGGCATCATTCCATTTCCTGTGGGCCTCATAAGCGGAGGCATCACAGCATGGCTCCTTTGAACATGCGCCGAGACAAGACAAAGCAAAAAGCAGAAAAAGCAGATTGATTTATTAGTAATGCATGGTGGGTAGCTGTACACAATCATGAAATGAAGTAAGGCTGGTGTAGTGAAATTTGTCTAAAAGAAGAAAAAAAACACTTGCTTTTCAAGACTTTAACGATTAAAATGAAAAGACTTTGACTGGACATGCATAAAATTCACCTGGTGGGGAAGCCTGATCATTTGAATAGACGAAAATAGAGACACTAATAATTATTAGAAGCAAACACATTCTACTAAACTAGTTCACTAGCCAAAACTACAACTCTTAGGTCAGCTCGCTACAGCTCTTAAGTCACATGACACGGACTTTTGATAAATTTTGATAGATTATTAAAAGAGGCTTTTGAAATCAAATGGTAAAAAACCACAGTAGAACTCAGGGATATGTTTAATAGTGAAAGTAAGAGCATTTCCACATGCACAATGCGAAGGGAACTCAAGGGATTGGGACTAAACAGCTGTGTAGCCTTAAGAAAACCACTTGTCAGTGAGACTAACCGGCAAAAACGGCTTCAATTTGCTAGGGAGCATAAAGATTGGACTCTGGAGCAATGGAAGAAGGTCATGTGGTCTGATGAGTCCAGATTAACCCTGTTCCAGAGTGATAGGCGCATCAGGGTAAGAAGAGAGGCGGCTGAAGTGATGCACCCATCATGCCTAGTGCCTATTGTACAAGCCTGTGGGGGCAGTTCTATGATCTGGGGTTGCTGCAGTTGGTCAGGTCTAGGTTCAGCAACGTTATGTGCCCAAAGAATGAGGTCAGCTGACTACCTGAATATACTGAACGACCAGGTTATTCCATCAATGGATTTTTTCTTCCCTGATGGCACGGGGCATATTCCAAGATGACAATGCCAGGATTCATCAGGCTCAAATTGTGAAAGAGTGGTTCAGGGAGCATAAGACATCATTTTCACACATGGATTGGCCACCACAGAGTCCAGACCTGAACCCCATTGAGAATCTTTGGGATGTGCTGGAAAAAACTTAGCGCAGTGGTCCAAATCTCCCTTCATCAATACAAGATCTTGGGGAAAATTAATGCAACTTTGTTGAAATAAATGTTGTGACATTGCAGAAGCTTGTGGAAACGATGCCACAGCGAATGCGTGCCGTAATTAAAGCTAAAGGCGGTCCAACGAAATATTAAAGTGTGTGACCTTTTTTTTGGCCAGGCAGTGTATAATTGGATCCTTGTGCTGCTGATCAGATCATTGTCATATTTTGACAATTTTCTGACTATTTGACTGTGCTTATATAGCATACTCCAATATTCTAATTGTAAATGTCAAGAAATCTAATAAAGCCACCTGGATTAAATCAGTTTTTTTCTGCTAAAGTAAATTTGCTTAATGTTTTCATATTTGCATGGGCAGAAAAAACAACCAGCAATAAAGGTCATCTAAGTGCAGCATACTGCAAACCTCATGTTCTAGATCTATAGCATGCCTCACCTCCAAATGTACAAGTTTAACCCCACTGGTTCCAGCTAAACCAGTTTCATACCAACGTTCATAGGCAAGCCTGTTTATCATGTGTTATGTAAGCACAGTGTGTGTGTTACCTGAACTGGTGCTAGTGTAGATGCTGTAACTGTTATTATATTTCTAATTACTTGAACTGCACAATTGTGTTTAGCTATTATTGCTTGGCATTTTTGCAGTGTCATGTCTTAACCTCCACCTTCTAAAAATGGCAGAATGTAGACTATCTGCTCTAAATTACCCTAAGGTGTCAGTGAAAGAGTACATTTTTATTTATGGTATTTAGCGGGCATGTTTATCCAAAGTGATTTACAATTGTGACAGTATACAAAGCAAGCAGCTGAGGGCAATTGTACTGGCTCTGTGACTTCTTGCTGTATGACATCTGAATTTGCCATGGTTATTTAGTACAGGGTTTTTCAAACCCCAAGGGTCACAAGCCAAGAAAATGGGTTGCAGAGAAAAATAATAATAAATAAATAAATGAATTTTAAGGACAAAATGTGGGTCATTAAAACATTTTTTGAGAAACCCATAACTTTACCTTTGTTGTCAGTTGCAAATTGTTTATTCATTTATTCTTTATTCGTTTTTTTTTTTTTTTTTTTTTTTTTTTTTTTTTTTTTACAAATACACAATTTACTTACAATTGTGACCGAATTGCGAGTGGCAACCTGGTCGATGTGGGGCTTGAACCAGTGAACTTTTAAACACTAATCGTCACCTTAAATGCTAAGCTACCACTGGCATTTTTACTAATCAACTTGGTCAGGTTTGTGGCTGGTCTAGCAGAGACACTGGGAAAAAGGCACTGGACAGAGCACCAATTCATTGTCAGATGAGACACTTCCACATTCACTTTCTCACTCGCTCACACCCATGGCCAATTAGTATAGCTGGCACTTTTTCGAAAGTGAGAGGAAACTGGAGTACCTGAAGGAAAAAACGTAACAACACACAGTGCCCAGAAGCAAGGATTGCACTTATATATTAGAATACATAGCCAAATACATACTGTTTATTTGGGATCTTGGTTGATTAGGCACTAAACATTTATATATATTATATTAATATATATATTAACTTTAATTCAGATAGAAACATGTTCCTTTTTTCTCTTTATTTCTTTTGTTTGTCCCCTAGTTTGGATCTCCAGTTTTCCTATGGTGACCCTTGCCGCTTGCATGAGAAGGGCCACAGGCTAGACAGATCATGCTCTGCTTTCTGTATTCCTTTTGCCGTTGCCTTAACCAGACAGTAGGAGTCGCTGTTGCAATGTGACTCTACATCTGGCCACTCCTCCCTCAGATACGGACAACTGTAACCAGGCTGGTCGCTTTGCTAAAAGTCAAATTCAGTGTCTGAAACAGGGGGCTTGCTTATTCAAATGCTGCACCACCCAAGCACACCATGATCCTATTTTTACCTAGGTGCAGATAACATCTGCCTAGTGTTCATTGGAAGCTTTCAGTAATTTGTACAAATCTTTAATCTGTTGGGACAGCGTCATGGCACAGCAAGTACTGTTAGAGCTGCACAGTTCTAGGACTGTTGGTAGCAGGGTTCGAACATTGCCTATGTTTTTTCCCCATCCTTCCAAAATATTCCATTGGGCTGGATTGGATACTCTTATGTAATGAGGTGGTTACTAAATCCACATCAAATCATCTTTAAAAAAATAAGTACATTCTGTCTATGTTGTACTAACGTAAGTTTTTAAAGACCAAAAACATTGTTTTGTGTGGATGAAAGGCCAAAAGCAGAGACAGAAGTACAGAAGTTAAAAAGAAAAAACTGCCATGTTTGTGTGGACAAGGCCTACATCACTCCCTGATGCAAGTAAATGGGTGATACCTTGCGATTGACCAGTGGCTTGTCCAGTAGGCTTGTGCCTACTGTTTTTGGGTAGCCTCTGGACCCACCATGATCCTGATTATAATGAAGCAATTACTAAAGATTAATCAGTGACGACTAGTCCTCTTTATTAAAAAATGACTATTGTAGTAAAATTAACATTTTATTTTAGTAGCAGCAAAAATAAAGCAAATTTATCTGCGATCAATAAAACAGGCAGGTTTTATTTATGCAGAAGCACTTTATAACCAAACTGAAGTTATTATGCTTCCCTAGGGATCTTCTATTGACCTTTTTAAGCTGATAATTAGGCCAGTCCTGATTTTGAGCTTGCAACCTTGCAGTCTGAAATGTGCTATGCTCTGACGGCGTAGTGTGGAGGAACACAGAGGGTTTTGTGTCACTGGTCAGTGCAAGACGTCTGGGTCACGTATGTTTACCTTACTAAATCACTTTCACATCTGTTCCTGGCTGCTGTGGACAAGTATGCTGCTGATATTTTAGAAGACAAATTTCCTTTGAAACTGATAAAAACAGTGGTCAGGCCCTGACTGAATTAAAGCAGGTACACTGCAGGGTTGTAGTTCTTAAGACCATTGTATCATAAGCTTGGTCTGCTCTCTGTCGCTAGGTCTTGATGTTTTGCTTTTTAATGATACCACAATTCAATACATTATTGTACATTGTGAAAATAACATGATATGATTGGAAATCCCATATTATACTTACTGGAAATTCCATATTACACATATTCATGTTAAATGCCAATATACACGATCAGGCATAACATTAAAACCACCTGCTGCGCTGCTGTGTCTTATCCACTCATACCAGCACAACACACACTAATAGATAGATAGATAGATAGATAGATTTATTGTCATTGTACAAACAACGAAAAACCATTTAGCACTCTAGATTGACAGCAAGTGTATATATCCATTGAGTCACAAGGACACACAAGGTACAACAGATGTCAATGAATAAAGCTGACAGTGACTACATATATCCGATTAAATAAACAGCTGCAGTTTCATGTGTGGGGTAGAGGGGTTACGCATTTGACTGCTTGTGGGTAAAAGCTATGTTTTAATCTCTTCGTTTTTACTTTGATTGCTCGATGTCTCTTTCCAGAGGGCAATGGGCAGAACAGGTTATGTCCAGGGTGGGTGGGGTCTTTTAAAATGCAGCTCGCTTTCTTTTTGAGTCGTCCAGTGTAGATGTCTTTGAGGTCTGGTAGAGTTGCGCCAATGACACGTTCTGCCGACCTTACCACTCGCCGCAGGACCTTTCTGTTCTTCTCTGTGCAGCTGTTAAACCATACCGTACAGCAATAGGTCAGGAGACTCTCTATAGCCAAACCACCACCATGTCAGTGTCACTGCAGTGCTGAGAATGATCCACCACCCAAATAATACCTGCTCTGTGGTGGTCCTGGGAGAGTCCTGACCATTGAAGAACAGCATGAAAGGGGGCTAACAAAGCATGCAGAGAAACAGATGGACTACAGTCAGATTTGTGGAACTGCAAAATGCTTCTATATGATAAGTGGAGCTGATAAAATGGACAGTGAGTGTAGAAACAAGGAGGTGGTTTTAATGTTATGGCTGATCAGTGTATATGTACTGTATTTAACCAGCAGGTTGTGCTGTAGCAGCACTCAGTCAAACACCCATACACACTTATATTAGCACACCCTTACTACTAATCATTTAAATCTAGCTCAGACTAACATATTCACCCCCAGTTTACCGTGGTTCATGCTGCAAACCTTCCACCCTAAAGCAAAGGAAACAGGCCAGCGAAAGTGGAAACAGTGGTGTCAAGTGTTTTCCTGCTCCAAAAAAGAGTTTGTACACCCGGTCAGCCTCACCCCTGCACACTCTCTTTCTCTCTGGCACGCAGAATACATTAGCCCTCTGTTTGCAAGTTGTTCTGCTCTAATGGGAACAGCAATAGTAGGCTGCCCCCACGGACAAAGAAATCGCATGAAATTGCACAATAACTTGAGGATTGGGAACATGTTTTCTTTTTCTTAAGTGACAGCTTGTCTCAGTCTAAGAAAAAAATTATTCTGGAATCTTTGTGTCCCCTTGGGCCTTTGCCTCATCACCAGTTGTCACAATAATATGTTTATAGTCACTACAGTTTTTGTTATTCATATATAGCCATTTCACAAAGACTGCCTCATATACTTTCATTCATGTATTTATCAGTCAGTTATGTGGTAGCAGTGCAATGCATGCAATTATAGACAAAGGTCAAGAGCCTCACATCAAACATCACAATGGGAAAAATGGGATAGATGTGAGTTTAACTGTTGCAAGGTTCAAGCTGGTGTGAATATGTTATATATATGAACTGCTTATCTTTTTGTCTTTTCACTTGCAACAGTTTAAAGTTTGCACAAAAGGGTGTGAGAAAAAAAACATCCAGTGAGTGGCAGTTCTAAAGGTGAAAACACATTTAAAAAACACAATTTATAAGAAAATGGATCAACTGGTTTAAAATGACAGAAATTACAATTTACATATGTGGTGAATAGAAAAGCATTATAAAACACATAACACATTGAACCACAAAGGACAATCGAAGATTGTAAAAATGTTGCCTGGTGTAATGAATCACGATTTCTTCTGCACCCTGCATATGGGTCAGAATTTGGCCTAAAAAATGAATATATGACCCCAATCTGCTTTTTGTCAACAGGTTAGGCTGCCGGTGTAATGTAAAGGAAATGTTGTTTGTTAGACATTGAGCTCTTTAATACCAATAAGATATTGTTTACATGCCATTGTGCATCATTCAGTTGTTTAATAGGAATTGTCACACCGGTCATGTCATCTCAAACTTGTCTTCTAAGAATTTTGTACTCTAATTGCTTCTTCATTCATCTAAACTAAATCCAATAGAACATTACTGGTGTACTACAAAGCGAAAAACTTCCAAGGACCTGGGTTCAAGTCAGTTTGACATATTCTTTGTCCTGTGTCTGTGTGTGTTTTCTCTGGGTCTTACATTTTCTCACTTACATCTAGTGGAAATTTAGTTTAACTGATCCATCTTTTGCATATTTTGTACCTGGAGGACACGAGAGCTTAAATAGACAGAAGGAAGCCTTTTGAAAGACAGTGACAGAAAAGGGGATTGAACCCAGGTCTGCTGTCTGTTGACTGGTGTGTGTGTTTGGTGTCCTGTGATAGATTGGCACCCTGACCATGGTATACTATCTCTTTCTGCCAAGTGTTTTCAGGTGGTGCCTGACCCGTTTCAAACCTAACAAAGGGTAAAGCAATTATTAAAGTTAAACGAATGAGTAACTACACATTAGGCCTGTAGTGCTGCTGGCATTAACTGTCACATTTGTTGCTTTCCAATAGGCTACTGAAACAAAACTTTAATTAATCACATATTTAAAATCTCACTCAAATTTCCATATGCATACACTTTTAAGTTGACAATCAATACAGGCTGCTTACTATTTTACTTATGTGATTTAAGTACATGATTACTTAACAGGAGTTGGGGGAATTCTTGCTTTTTTTTTTGGCTAGAAAAGTTTCATCAGGCAAGTTTTGAGTTTCTTTTTACAGTGGAATCTAATTCCAAAAGTGCTACACTACTGAAAGTACTGTACAGTTCAGGCAGTTCTTGTTTTGGTATTGACCTCTAAAAGTCGTGGTCTGGTTTGGTTTGGTTTGGTATGGTCTGGAGAGACGGTATTGACTATGACACTGGCATGCTATTAGCAGTTAGTTGCAGTGGTCTGATTAGAATAGGGTTTCAAATGCCAGAAAACCCAAGCACAAGAATTATATACAATATAGAAATAATACAATCTCGAGGGGCCAGTGCTTGGATCAGGGCACTTGAAATTATTTACTTTACTTTTTTTTTTTAATGCATTTTCTCCCCATTTTCCTCCTGATTTCACGCACTCAATTTTTGTCTTCTGCTGCTGAGAGATACCAGATTGCATCCAAGGAGAGCACGTCACTGTACACGCCTCTTCCGACACATACAGCCCTCCTCTTCTCGCCCATGCTCTCTGCAAAGGCGTCTCTTCCACCAATCAGGGTCCTTACACAGCGTATGAAGACCCACCCACCCACACATAGTCCCGCCCCCACCCTGCAGATACGGTGGCCTATTAGTATCTGCTGCAGGCAATTATTCCCGCCAGATGGCGCCCAGCTGACCGGTGGCAGCACCGAGTCTTGAACCGAGGAGTTCAGAAACTCGGTGCTGGTGTGCTAGCGGAATAGCCAGCTGCGCCACCTGGGCGCCGAGCATTTAGTTTACTTTTATTTCATTAAGTTGAATCCTTTAAAACTGCATGCATTTCAGAATATCTTAGTATTCGGCACTACTAAAAAGCAAGTAAGCCTATTCCTGAAACTGATCTTTTGTATGGTCCTTTGATTTTTTATTGAGTATGATCTTTTCTATTTTTTTCTGACCTTTCTAATAAAGCACATGCTTAGATTACTTTAAGCATGTACATTTGATCTGCTCATCAGAATCTTGTTTAAGCTAATAAATTGGGTGGCTCAGTGGGTAGCACTGTCACAGCAAAAAGGTCCTTGATTTTTATTCCCAGGTGGAGTGGCCTGGGTCCTTTCTGTGTGAAGTTTGCATGTTCTCCCTGTGTCTGCGTGGGTTTCCTCCAGGATCTCCGGTTTCCTCCCACAGTACAAAGACATGCAAATGAGGTGAATTGGAGATACTAAATTGTTCATGACTGTGTTTGACATTAAAGACTTGAACTGAAGAATCTTGTGTAACCAGTGATTACCTGTTCTGTCATGTATGTAACCAAAGTGTGTAAAACATGACGTTACAATCCTAATAAATAAATAAGCTAATAAATTTGAAATGCTTGGAAGACATGTGTCCCATTACATATAGTGTAAAGCTAACATCGCAGTCCACCATAAGAACATCATACAAACAGTCTAACATACACTGTGATTAAAAACTCTTTGTACAAACTTCTTTCTCTGTTGCAGCACCAGATCATAATGAATCATTCAGACTGACAGTTGGCTCCAGTTCAGTTCTGAGGTTTGTTCTCACCAGTTCTTGAACTTGAGCTATGCTGTCATAGGCATGCATGCTTTTTGGTTGGCCGCCTCGCTTTCATAACTGCCAGTTTCACAGATCTTACGAAACAGATGTTGTTGTATCTAACAATAAAATAATTTTAAGTTAGTAATCAACATTTTCCATGTTGGAGGCAAAGGTACACAGGTCCCTTTTTTGACTTACACTATAGTGATGGAAGTGGTGTGGCTGCTTTGCTTCCACAGGACCTGGACAACTTCACATTGACATTGATGGAACCATGAATTTCTCTCTGTCATGATCTTAAATCATGAAGCAGAATGTTTGCCTGTCAGTTCATGACTTAAAGCTCAAGTGCAGTTGGGTTATGCAGCAGGCCATTGATCTGAAGAGCAAAGTTCTGACTTGAATCCAATTGAGATGCTGTGGCAAGACCTTAAACATGCAGTCTATGCTCTGAAACTCTCTAATGTAACCGAATTAAAACTATTCTGTGAAGAAGAGATGCTAGAATGTCTCAATTTTAGGCATGTAAAAGACTTGCAAGGGTTGGCCCAGCAGTTGTTAGATGTTTTGGGACAGTGGTAGCCTATTGGGTAGTGGTTTGTGCTATCAGTCGGATTATTGTTGGTTCATCGTTCTGACCTCAGCTTCCAAACAAGCTATGTAGGTACACTGATCAGCAATAACATTAAAACCACCTCCTTGTTCCTACACTCACTGTCCATTTTATCAGCTCCGCTTACCATATAGAAGCACTTTATAGTTCTAAAATTACTGTAGTCCAACTATTTCTCAACATATCTTTTTAACCTGCTTTCACCCTGTTCTTCAATGGTCAGGACCACCACACAGTAGGTATTATTTAGTCCACCTTGTAGATGTAAAGTCAGAGACAATCGCTCATCTATTGCTGCTGTTTGAGTTGGTCATCTTCTAGACTTTCATCGGTGGTCACAGGACACTGTCCATGTGTCCCGTTTAAATCAGAGAGTGCACATGAACCAACTGCTTTATGTATGCATCAGAGGCTGCTCTGAGAACTCTCTAGTAAAGTCAACTATTGAACTGGAGTAAAAGAGAGAAAGAATAAAGAATAAGGATGTTGTATGCCTAGCACCCAGCATTGCAAATTTTTTTTGCTCCCATGCACGCTTTCTGGAGTTCCAGGAAGTTGTAAAATATTTGATGAATAGTGCAGAAAGTACTATTCTTGCATTATAGTTATGTTTGATGATCTACTATTAGTCGAATAGTTAAAGGAGGGCAATGTGGTGACTGATCAGATTAAAGAGCCTTTTCAGTGCCTGTGATGAGTGATTACCAGCATCAGAGCAAATACCACAAATCTGAGCTACATTGACTAAACAAAAGGATACTACAGTATGTGGGTTAAGTAACTTCCCCTAGGGTAAAACGTGGTTACTGCTTTCATTTTATCAAAGATGAGCTTTGACCCAGAGATTTCTGTGATGTTTCTGCATAGAACTGATGTATGGCTTTCTCTTTTTGTGATAGTTTCAGGTTGAATTTCTTAATGCAGTGACAGACTTTGTTGACTGACAAAAGTTTTTCGAAATACTTCCAAGCCCATGTGGCTATATTTACCATTTTACCATGACAGTTTTTTATGCATTGTCATCTGAGAGCACATACATAAAACACTGGTTTTCAGCCCTCTGTACACGGACTGAGATTTCACCAGATTCCCTGTGTCTGTAGTGAAAGACCTACATTATTTACAGTCTTGAGCACTGAGAAATGTTCTTTTCAAACTGATTAGCAGTTTTGCCACAAAGTTGGAGTCCTCGATCCATCTTTGCTTGCAAAGTCTTTAATGGATCCTACTCATTCATTCATGGTCTGTTTTACCACCTCTTTATTCTATACATGGTCAGGGACACTCACACGCACATTTACACACACACACACTCATACCTAGGGGACTTTAGAGGAGGAACCCGGAGTACCCGGAGGAAACCCACACAGACACAGGGAGAACAAACTCCACACAGAAAGGACCCAGACCGCTCCACCTGGAAATTAAACCCAGGACCTTTTTGATGTCCTATGAGGCGACAGTGTTACCCACCAAGCCTCTATGGATCCTACTTTTATACCTAATCGAGGGATCTCATCTGCTTATTGTGGAAGGTTTTAAAACTGTGTTGGTCAGCCATGCATTATATGTCATTTCTTTGTTTCATTGTCAGTTAAATGAAGGTTCAAGAGAATTAACAAATGATCCAACTTTTCTAGAAATGTGTTTTATACAAAATACACAAAGAACTAACTGGAAAGAAACATATAAATGAATACATTATTACAATTGGCAAGTCCAAGAAGAGTCCAAGATTAGAAACTAGCTTGCTAGCTTTCCTGAGAAAATGATTTCATCCCAAATTGCATACTTTATAACCAACAATAATACTTTGGTTTATTAGTCTTTGTGCATAAGTAAAGTCTTCCAAGATTAAGTGTAAAGGGGGTTGAATCCAAGTCAAAACTAGGGCGGCACGGTGGCTAAGTGGGTAGCACTGTAAGAAGGTTCTGGGTTCGATCCCCAGGTGGGGCGGTCCGGGTCCTTTCTGTGTGGAGTTTGCATGTTCTCCCCATGTCTGCGTGGCTTTACTCCGGGTGCTCCGGTTTTCTCCCACAGACATGCAAGTGAGGTGAATTGGAGATACTAAATTGTCCTTGACTGTGTTTGATATAACCTTGTGAACTGATGAACCTTGTGTTATGAGTAACTACGTTCCTGTCATGAATGTAAAACATGATGTTAAAATCCTAATAAACAAACAAATCCAATTAAAAACTCAAGCCAAGTGTAAGTCTGACTGACTTAACACTAAGTCCAAGTGTTTACTAAAATGTAAATAGTTGTAGTCAAATTTCTCAGCATATATGCATATTTTAAATAAAGTATGTAAGATATCACCAGTGATTTGGCACACTTCTAATAATCATAAACCAGCTGTATGAAGTTAGGTAGTCAGGTGTGTCAGCTTGCTGTTTTTTTAATGTGCCAATAGCCAATGTCAGTGCTTGTTTAAAAACAAGCCAGTGCCCAGTTTTCCATTTAGTAGGATTACTCACACAGACACCAGAGTTGTTTTTTAGGAATTGTGTAATGCATGAGTGGTGTGGTCAAAAAAGGAAATAAATAAATAATAAAATGCAGTTTGGAACAAAACAAGTCAAAACAGAGACAGGTCTAAACAGAATTACTATCTAATACTCCAGACTGCAGAAAAACTAGTAAAATTAGTAAATTAAGCCCTAAAGCATTTAGAAAACCTTTTACATATAATGGGGAACTCATTTAATAACACAGGAATGTTAAAAGTCTCACCCTTGGGTGTAAGAAACTGCACTGCTTGACTTTTTCACTTGATTTCCCAACTCTTCAGCCACTATAAAGCCAACTTAAACTTTAACAGGCTTTAACTATTAATAATGTCATTGTCATTGGATGGGCATTTATTGTGATAAATGTAGAATTGAGTAAAGAAAAATTTACTTTCTGAAGCTTTTCAGGGATGTGTAAGTGAGACGCACTCATGTAACCTAAGCTTTGAAGCCTTCACATTTAGTAGCTCTTTCCCTTTTTTACTCCACCAAAAATCTTAACAGTAGTGGTGGAAATCTCAGGTTGTGAAACAACCCAGAAAGAGATACGTATTTGTGTTCTTAGACGTCACTTCCCACACACTCCCCCTACACTTTCCTGATTTGGGCTAATGGCACACTCTGAGCCCCAGCCATAATCAGCTAAGGTTATGAGGGCCGCTGAGCTGTTCCACATGTGTGGGGGAGCGTCAGATCAAATTAAGCCTGGCCGGACAAAGGCTCTTTTTTGAACACAGGTGTCTGGGGTGGGGGCAAGCGCAGTTGTAGAACTGATGTGCTAAAGGAGTCTCTTATGCAGAGATGAAGTGGGTTGGCTCCTAACCCCCCTCCTCATGTCGGTAACCCTCTATGGGCTTTTGTCCTAATAAAGTAATTAGAGAGTCTAAATCCTTGTGTGTTTGTTTGTGTCTGGATTGTATTTGTAAGGAGTATTTTGAAAACCACGTCACAATAGTTGCCTATAATGGCAAAGAGAAAACATATTCTTAGAGTTATGTATTAAAATGTATTGAAAAATGTTTTATTCAAAAAAGCATTCAAACAATTTGCCGTAGGACTCCAAACTGTAATAATGTCCATTCTTAAATAACCATTATTTATTTTGGATGTGTCTACAACTCAACTGGAGTTCACCGGTAAATTGACTGGACGTAGTTTGGAACAGCACACACATTTATATTGAATTATCAGGAAATCCAGGGAACTGGCTGTACATCTTTGCAATTATTTGTGGAAAGGCAAAGATCAGGGAAAGGATGTAAAACAATATTTATCACTTCGAGTGTTCCCAGGATCATTGTCTTATCTTTTGGCTACTTCAGTTAGGGGTCGCCACAGCGGATCATTAGTCTCCATCTTGTCCTGTCCTCAACATCCACCTGCATGTCCTTCCTTACCGCATCCTCTTCTTTGGCCTTCCTCTCATCCTTCTGCTTGCCTAATGGCCCCGTTCTCAGCACCCTGCTGATACCATTTTCTTAGCGTTCCCAGGAACACAGTGTCCTATATAATTTTGCAATGGAAAAAGCTTGACGCAACCTTAAATCTTCCTAGAGGTGGCCATCTGGCTGAATTAAGCATATGGGCCGAAAGGTAAAAAATTGAGCATAAGGCCCATGCAGGTAAACAAAGAAACTCAATGGTCACTCTAAAAAACTCCAAAAGTCAAAGCCCAGGTAGCACAGCGGGATATTCCACTAGCACACCTGTGCCGACATTCTGCACTCCTCGGTTAGAAACTCTGCGTTGCCACCGGTTGGCTGGGTGCCATCTAGCTGGCATAATTGGCAGTACCTGGAGCAGACACGTTTCTGCTAGGGCTGGATGCCCGGACTATGAGGGTGGGGTCTTCAAACGCTGTGTAAGGACCCGGATCAGCAGATAGAGAGGTGCCTGTGCAGAGTGCATAGGTAAAAAATAGTTCAGCTGAGGGCTGCGCGCCAGTCGGAGGAGGCGTGAGCAGCAATATACCCACCTCAACTGCTATCAGGGATCCCAACGCAGCGGAAGACAAATTGACTACACTAAATTGGGAGAAAATGGGAGAAAATACATGAATAAAAAATAAAAAGGAACTCCAAAAGTTCTGTGCAAATGATTAAAAAAAGAGTCTGAATATTTTTGTAATTCAAAGATTTCAGTTTTTTTATTTTCATTCATTTTAAGAATAAAAAAACCTTTATTTTGTCATTATGGGTGATTAAGTGTATAGGAAGTGTATTATAAAAATCACATCAACAATACAATAAAGTGTGCAAAAAGTCAAGTTACGTTTTAGTGGTTAGTTTGCAGTGGATACTGTTTGAAATTGAGTTATAATAAAGGGACATTTATTTATTTAAAAACAAATTAGAATTTATCTGGTGTCTGACATCACATGATTTCACTTTTGTGCTCCAATTTGATTATTTTGTTATACTTAACACATTTGTCACATTTTAAGTAAAGCCAGCAACAATACTTGCTTATCCATTCTGCCCGGGCCTCCTAGCAACCCAAATTAAGCTGTCTTTGTGATGGTTAATTTTTGGTTGCATAGCCATACCCTTCGTCTGCATAGAACTAATTCTGTCTGGGTATTCAATTTAATTCTCCGTGCTCTCCCTAAGCCCCTTTGCAGCACTCCCCCACCCCCTCCTTCCAGCAATGTAAACTGCTTATCCACGGCCCTGAACACTGAAGGGCTTGTGCTCTTGAGTAATTTATGAAAGGTCCATAAAACATTCTTGTGAGATTTAGCTATTTAGGCTAACTGGGAGTGCTAATGCGCTAAGGCATTGTTGTGAAAGCAGCACTAACTGATTCTGAATGATGCAAACATTAGGAGCAGGCTTAAGCTAGCATGAAATAAATTAAATTGAGATGTCTAAAAATGGAAATAAGATGCCAGACAGGAGAGAATATTTGTTAATTAATCACGTTTTAAGCTGCTTATTTTTTTAAGTTTTGCCTTAGAAAATCTGTTGTTTTCAAGTCAGCTGTCTATTTCAGAACTTAAAGGAGAATGATAGTAAATGTATTCATTCATTGTATGTTTTACCACTGCTTTATCCTGGTCAGGGTCATGGTGGGTCTGATTCATTGGGTGAAAGGCAGGACACACCTCAGACAGGTTGCCAGCCCCTCACAGGGCAGACTCACACATACTCACAAATTTTAGTTGCTCCAATTGGCCTGACCATGTTTTTGGACTGTGGGAGGAAACCCACATGGACATAGGAAGAACATGCAAACTCCACAGAGAAAAGACCCAGCCCCCTCTTACTGTGAGGCAACAGCAGTAACCACTACGCCACTGTGCTGCCCCATAGTAAATACATTTATGTCTTCTTTTCCTACTGTCTGGGCCTCTGAACAAAGCCTAAAAACTGCCTGATCTGGCAGCTCCTTTATCACTCTCTATGGTATGTTTAAAATTTCTTCTGAACTCTTCCCTATCTAGCTGCAATACTGAGTGTTATCACCAGAGTCTCTGTCTCCAGGTGGTTTTAGCTCTTTACGCTCCACTGCTCACATCAGATTAGCTGGAAGTGATGTTGGGACTGAGTACCAGCCAGGTTTTTTTTAAAAACAGAACCGGCTCCTGCACTCACTTAATAGCCTATCTGACCTGATTGTGTAGGCATATTAAAATCTAATGAATGCCAAAACTGCACCCGGAAAGAGATTTATTTAACAAAACTTCTGATGACGTCAACTCTTATTTACACTTTTTACATTACCATAAAAGCTTGGCTTACATTACAGTTTTTACATTCACACATTAATTTAGTATACTTTTTCTAAAATTCTTTGTTACATAATAACTTTTTGTTAAATAAATTAATGTCATTTTATTCTGTTAGTTTTAGATGGATTCATCCTGCTGTTTTTCAAATCTCTGATTAAAATCTCCCAGACATATGGCACACAATCTCTAAACATCATTATATTATAACCTGTTTAGTAGAATGTACTGTATCAGCCAGCTTATAATCAAGAAATATTGTAGGATTCCATAAGCTTTTAGTGATTCCTCACTACAGCATCAATCTCAAAGTAATGTTGCAAAAGTCTGTGGTCTAATACATTATACTAGCCAAAATTAAAAGTTTAACTATGAGTTAATAGACTAATAGGTATAAGACTAATTGTAGTATAATATCTAAAGTGTAACCTAACTATAATTTAAATATCTGTAACTGTAATAATATATTTGAAGCAGAATCCATAAAATAGAAACTATAAGGCTGCATTCACGTGATACACAGTAAAACCATTTTTGCACTGACTGTACCATTATTTCCTATAGAATGAGGTGCTTACCTTGCCACTGCACTTTCTTGAGGGGTGTGCAGATATGCCAGGTTGTTTCATGGTTTTTACCGCTTGCCCAGCACTCAAGGTTAAAATAAAATAGATACAATTTTGACCCAATTTGCCAGAGGCTTTTTCTAAACTCTAACAATGAGACATATTCGTTCTTTTGTATGAGTTTATGCACTTATATATATACTGTACATATACAGTATGTGTGTGTGTGTTTTTTATGCATTTTTTTTCCCTTTTCCAACTGACTTTTTAGTGCGTCCAACTGCCCAATTTCATCATGCTTCCTCTCCACCAATGCTGACCCCCGCTCTGATTTGAGGAGAACAAAGCTAACCCATGCCCCTTCCGACACGTGGGTAGCAGCCGTATGCATTTTGACACCCACACTAGGTGAGTGCATATATGCGAATCAGCCTTGTGTATGGAGAGACACACCCTGATCAACGCACTCTTTCCCTGCCTCTGTGCAGGCGCCATCAATCAGCTAGCGGAGGTCGTTGCATCAGTTACGAAGAGTCCCTATCCGGCTTAATACCCTACCCCTATATGAACAGCAGGCCAATTGTTGTTCATGTGGCCGCTCAGCCCAGCCGGATGGCAGAGCTGAGATTCGATACAATGTATTCAAAATCCCAGCTCTGATGTGCTAGCATGTGTTTTATCGCTGCACCACCTGAGCAGCCAGTTAATGCACTTTTTAACTGAGACAGTAAAGTTCCAATAAACCCTTTTCCTCTTTCATTTTCTCATGTCTGTGATTGACGACCTTTGCTAGATTATTCTTGTTTTAAACTAAAATACATTTCAAAATGCATATCATATAAATGCAGCCTATTGGAAGTGTAATATAACTATGCTATAATCTCTAAATTAAATATATCGGACTACTATAAAATCTAAAATCGAATCCAACAATTTTAATATCTGACATGGAATCATATATGTAAAAAAAGTAAAAATCTAACTATTCTAAATGATTATATTATTAATCAGCAATGAAATACTTGAATAATGTGAGCTACAGCAGCAAATTTAAAAATAACTTATTTCAAATCAGTTGATTATGCAATTGATATAGGTCACATTATCTTTTCTTGTGTGTTTCATTCATGTGAGAGAGAGTGCAAAGCTCTGTGAGGCCTGTGTGTCAGGAAAAGCACCAAGTTGGTAATAATAACCTGTAAAGGCCGAAGGGGTTTATGACTTGGTATGAAATATGTTTTTGGCTACAATTAAATACAAAGGACAATGATTGTTTCATAAATTTGCTAGTGGGCACTGGTAGCTTAGAGGTTAAGGTACTGGACTGGTGATCTGCAGGTTCGAATCCAACTGTTGGGCCTCTGAGCAAGGTCTTCAACCCTCAATTTCTTGCATTGTACACAGGCACAATTGTATTTCCTTTTGATAAACATGTCCGCAAAATGCTGTAAATGAGTGTAGAAACAGGCAAATATTAAACATTGGTTATTTCATTTAGTTCATTGTGACATGTTCTTAATGAAGAAGCGCCTGGGTGGCATTTTGTTGGACCAGCTGCTGTTTGATGGGAATGTGTGATGAACAGAGCAAAGGAACTTTAATAGATCTGAAAACAGCTTTGATGTGTAGCAGAGGCCACAGAGCAGCGAGCTCCACATATCTGTCACTAGCCCAGCTGCATTCAGCCATGCCTGCCATCTCACCTGCATGTGGGTGTGAGTCTAAGACACAAGGGAAGCTAGTTTGTGTGGCATTTTATTTTAGGTTCTTGGTTGCATTTAGCACATAAGTTAATATTTGTGTGAAATAACTAAGATGCATTGGAGTCTGTGGTTAAACTTTGGCTGCAATATGACTTGATGTTTGTGGGGTGAGTGGATGCATTGCTAAGATTAGAAACATATAGATGCCCTCTGTCTTTAACTGGTTTATATTGACATAGTTATTTTTATATGTTTGCACTAAACCCACAATCTTTTTAAGAACTTCTTAAAACAAACATCAATCATTTTGACTGCATTCCAATCACCATACAACTGCAGTAAATGTTTGTTAAATGCTTGTCAAATTCAGAAACAATTGAATGCTTTTAATAATTTTCTTTAATACCATCTGCAAATCCCATGCTGGAAAGGCTGGGACATTTTGTAAAATGCAATAAAACAAAAATCTGTGGTTTGTTAAGTGTCTTAAATCTTTATTTAACTAAAAAGGTACAAAGAAAACATTTTCAATAAGTTCTTTTAGTAAGCATTTCTTAAAAAGATTAAGGGTTTAGTGCAAATATATAAAAATAACTATGTCAATACAAACCAGTTAAAAACAAAGGGCATCTATATGTTTTTACTGACAAACTAGATTGTATTTTGTAAATATAAACACATTTTGAATTTGATGCCTGCAACACACTCAAAAAAATTTGGACAAGGGCAAAATAAGAGTGAAAAGTTTAGTAAGTTAAATATGGTTTTGAAATAGAATTCAGTTTAATAAGAACATTTCTCAGTGCAAGATTGCAAATAATTTCATAGTCTACTGTACATAATACTGTGAAAAGATTCAGGGTATATAATCTACAGTAGTATGTGTAGGTCAAAGCCAGAATTAACTGTTGACTATGCATGACCTTTGAATCCTTAGATAACATTGCATGAGAAACCGTCATTATACATATAGCCACATGGACTTGGAAGTACTTCAGAAAACCATTGTTGTTTAACAGAGTCTGCCATTGCATCAAGAAATGCAACCTGAAACTCTGTCACACGAAGAAAAAGCTACACATCAATTCTATGCAGAAACGCAAAGTTCTCTGGGCTTGACGTCATCACAGATGGATCAAAAGACAGTGGAAGCATTTGTTGTGGACAGATGAGTTACTGTTTTAGCTTGTTTTGGGGGTCAACAACTGCTGAGTTCTCCATAAAAAGTCAAAAAGGACCATCTACTGTTATCAGCAAAAGGTGCAAAATCTAACATGTCATGGTATGGGGGTGCATCAGTGTCCACAACATGAGTGACTTGCATATGTGTAAGGATACCATTGATGAGGAAGCACATACAGTATACCCTTGACTACGAATTTAATTGGTTCCGAAGGGCTGTTCTAAAGTCAAAATGTTCGTCCCATAAGAAATAATGTAAATAGAATTAATCCGTGCCAGACCTCCCAAACCACCCCCTTACCTAACCTTTCTAATGTCTTAAATGGTCTATTTTGTTATGAAAACAAATATATTTTTCCTTAAATCTTAAATTATAGAATAGACATTTCTGTAATAAACAATAATAAACAATAATACACAGTAGTACTGTACACAAAACCTCACACATCACATTTCAGTACAGTATGTGTGCTGTACCATACACCATAATAAATTTCCTTCTTTTTTATAAAATGTATCTACCAGAAACAACAATAACTCTCATATTTCTCTATTATTTCCTTCTTTATTTCAGTAGTGTTGTATTTTGTAGGTGTAGTTGCACGAAAGAAAGAATACTTTACTCAGCGACTTCCTTCTTCTCTCTCACTCACTGTCCCCTCTGTCTGATACACAGTGACAGCTACTGGCAGGAGTAATTATACAACAACAAATAGTGATTTGTTCATTTTCCCAACACTACACTTTCTCTGCACCTTCTTTGGGGACATTTTAATATAGAATTTTACAAAATATTAAGACAACACCGAAAAAACACCGTCCGCTGTCCGAATGTTCGCTCACTGTATATATATAGAGAGAGAGACGGTCGGAGTCAATTTGTTTGTGACGTCACGTGTTTTGCGAATTTCGGTTCGTAATCTAAAATGTTTTCGTACATTCAGTTGAAAAAGATTGCTCGTAACCCAAAATGTTCGTATGATAAACGGTTTGTAACTCAAGGGTCTACTGTATAGGGATTTTAGAGAGACACATGATGCTATCAAGAGAACACCTTTTTAAAGAGGTCCATGGTTATTTTAGCAAAACAATGCCAGGCCTTATATTGCACACACTACAACAGCATGGCTTAATAGACATAGAGAATGTGTGCTTGCAGTTAATGTCCTCATTGTTGAAAAAGTCTCATTAGGAATGATTATGTAACACAGAGGTAAATATACAATTAACAAGGTCAGTAAAAACCTTACAAATCTTTTCTTTTTTTATAACACTTCAGACATATTACTCATAAACACATCACTCATCACTCCTTGCTCCACCACTGCATATTTTTTTATATTTAAAGTCCCACCCATTCTTTGCCTGAAAGCATATCAATATATACGTCTTTTTTATTGTTTGTTGGTTAGTTTGCATGGCACAAAAATGTAGTGTTTAAATACTTTTAAAGCTGTCTCTTAAAGTTTACATGTTTACGGCTTTCCAGATTACATAATCCTAAACGATTTTATTCAGTTTTTCTATGAATAAATAATACATTAGGTTTTCAAATCACATTAAAAAAATGCTTAAAAGGAAATGTCATGATTTTAGTTTATTTTGGTCCTTTTGGTGTTGAAGTTCCCATAGCGACTTGATACATGTGTCTGTTATGGTTTTTACCCCTCCACTTTTAGTTCACTAATGTTCATTCCCTAATGAGTTTACCTGATGTTCATGTTTCCTTTGATTAGCATCTGTATTTACCTTCAGTGGGCATTTATTCTGCAGTGTTGTTGTGTAAGCGCATCATAGAGCCCATATTTACAAAATGCTTGTCTTGGGTTCATGAGTTTGGTTTATTTAGTTATGTTTGACCTGTGCTTAGTACTCTAACATTTGATTATTGACTCTCCTTACATTACATTGCCTGTGTTTTGACTTGTGCTATAGACTGTGATCATGATTACTGGTTTTGCCCCAATAAATGAGATTCTGCATTTGCATCTAACAACTCGCCATACATCAAATAAATTGTATTTAAATTAGGGCTGTCAAACGATAAAAATTTTTAATCGCGATTAATCTCAGAATTTCATATAGTTAATCGCGATTAATCGCATTTTTTAAAAGAAGAAAACAAGGATTTTTAAGTGAAATGTTACAATTAAAATGGTGAACACATTTTATGCTAAATGTACTGATGGTAAAAACTGCTGGGACAAGAGAAAACTGTAATTCACTCACATACTAGGCAGAAATACTATCCAGCAGAGACCCCTGACTTCGTATATATGTCAGATTGTAGGTTAGAATTTCTCCAAACATTGTAGATCAGCGGTGCTTTAGGTGGGATAAGGCGTAGTTATTGTAACAGACTTTTCTGTGGTTGTATCGTGACATTTGATGGACGTTTCTACACGAAGTGAGTGTGTTTTGACCCTTTGGGGCTTCCATAGTTCATGGACTAGCATGCTTGGCTAACGCGATGACTAGCTGTCCGGTACCGTAACAGAAAAAGTAATAAAAGTTTTCTGCTCCCGACAACTTGTGAATATACTGTGTATTTATTTCTTTATTAAGCGAGTGCATCACTACAACGCTCGGTTATATTATGATAACAAACCGCAAATGAAAAACGCTGGTAAGTCTCAACATGAACTACGGATGACTCGCAGGGCCAAATAGAATTTGCGTTAACGGCACTATTTTTTTTAATCGCGTTAAATTGAGATTGCGTTAATGCGTTATTATCGCGTTAACTTCGACAGCCCTAATTTAAATGTGTTTACATAAAAGAAAAAAATATTGGGGAAAATGTAATACAAAGCAGGTATTTTTTATTATTAACACAAAAATAACAAAGTAAACATTAAACCAATAGCCAATAGTCAAAATCAATCAAAGCCATATTCAGCCATCAGTTTTAAAGTAATGTTTTTTAGGTTAGGAGGACCTTAAAGCTAAAGCTCTGTTTTGTTTTGTACATTTGCAAGTCTGGATAAGAGTTTTCAACCCAACATTAGAGAAAACTTAACATCTGGAACTCAGTCAACTCATGAAATGTGAAACCTGTTTGTGCTTGCTGCTCCAAAGCATTAAAGCAGCTCTGTACCGCAACCTTCTCCTTTTTGTGCCCTTTTCAACTTTGGCTCAACTTCATGCTTGGAACAAGAGCACTTTCTAAACTGAGAAAGGGAGGGGAGTCCTGACACTTTTTGTTTAGTAATAGCATGGGTTGTATTTTACGGCCTTATTTGAATATATTTTTTTGGTCATGCAGAGTTGTATTTTCTCAGGTTTTCACGTACTTTGGCCTTGATCTTTGGAAGTTATTCCAATGTGAAATGTGCAGCTAAACACATACTCTAATCAGCCATAACATTAAAACCACCTCCTTGTTTCTACACTCACTGTCCATTTTATCAGCTCCACTTACCATATAGAAGCACTGTGTAGTTCTACAATTACTGACTGTACTCTATCTATTTCTCTACATACCTTTTTAGCCTGCTTTCACCCTGTTCTTCAATGGTCAGGACGCCCACAGGACCACCACAGAGTAGGTATTATTTGGGTGGTGAATCATTCTCATCACAGCAGTGACAATGACATGGTGGTGGTGTGTTAGTGTGTGTTGTGCTGGTATGAGTGGATAAGACACAGCAATGCTGATGGAGTTTTTAAACACCTCACTGTCACTGCTGGACTGAGAATAGTCCACCAACCAAAAATATCCAGCCAACTGCGCCCTGTGGGCAGCGTCCTGTGACCACTGATGAAGGTCTAGAAGATGACCAACTTAAACAGCAGCAATAGATGAGCAACCGTCTCTGACTCTACAAGGTGGACCAACCAGGTAGGAGTGTCTAATAGGGTGGACAGTGAGTGGACATGGTATTTAAAAACTCCAGCAGCGCTGCTGTGTCTGATCCGCTCATACCAGCACAACACACACTAACACACCACCACCATGTCAGTGTAACTGCAGTGCTGAGAATGATCTAAAAATAGAGCCAAAGTGATGTAAAGCACTTTCATATTATTAACAGTGTTTATGTGTTGCGATGTGTTTCAAGGTGCAAGGTGGCCCAACCATTTTACCCTTTTTTGCATTGTTATAATTTAAATGTATGTACTCAATTCCCCTGTGAAATCTGACCACCTCTGCTGGTTACCTGACAGGAAAGGCTGCAGGCCAGCACACAACTCTTACAATGTGTGTGAAGTTGTTGGCCACCTTTTTACACTGGTCAGCGGTAGAATCCACCACTGACCAGGTTCCACAGATTCCACTTTCCTAGTGGAAAAATACATTTCACAAGGGTTATATGTGTGTTTACTTATTATTATTACTTTTACAGAATGTGTGATTGTACTCATTAGAGTTTGTTTTGTTTAATGATTGTTTAATGATTTGTATCAGGCGCAAACAGAATTTGTGCAGTTACTTATTTCTACAGAGTGTATGTTAAGGTATGGGAATATATGAAAAACTGCAGTAGTAAAAGCTATATTAACACCTTATATTTTCTCTACACGAGGTGTTTATAATAAGCTTATAGAGAGTCGGGAGATTTCAGGGGGTTCATGACAGGGCTGTAAGTCAATTTTATGCAGATCACATATAATGCTTGGCTGGAGTGGAGATTCCAAGAGTCTAAAAAGAGTACAAAGAATATACAGAGGATCCAGATGACTGGGGCTTGTGTGTCTGTTTTTAGCTTACTACAGACTACAGAATAAAATGAAGAACATGCCCCTTTCCTCAGGCAGCCTCAAAGGGCTCACTTTTTATTTTTTTTAATTTTTTTTATATTTTATTTCAAGCTAAGTTTACACTGCTTTTTCTTTTTTTCATTTTACCTCATTATGTGGCCCAGTGTGTTAACCAGACACTTAATTTACAGATTTAAGCCAAGCAGAAAGAACACTAAACTCTTTTTGTGGTTTGTTTCAGAAATGGGTCCCTCGAGTACAAGCTGTAATGTGCACACACACATTTATTAGCCCAAACACACAAGGCAAACTTCTATCGCCTCTATGCAGCGTATTATGAATTCTGTACAGTTGCAGTAAAAAGACTATTCAAATATATTGTAGCTGTTTCATAAGTTTCTTAAATGTAGCTTATAATTGTGTGTTTGTGATTAAAACAGTGTGTGTAGTGATCTTTTTTCCAGTTACGAAGCAGACCTTTGTCAATGCATGTGTGATTACGCAGCATATGATTCGGTGTGAATGAAAGTCTTTATGACAGGAGTTTAAAGCTGAACAGCTTCAAAGAATGTCTGTCATCTCTGTTTCATGCCAGACTAAAGTGATGTGAATTTAATCATTTCTTTCGTAACTGACTGAAATATGTAGAATTTTGCTTTTACTGGTGGTTTTCTGCCACCCTTGTTTGTTCTACATATATTGCCTTAAAGCCATTGAAGTTATTTTTCAGTTTCTATAACCTCAAACCAATTCCAGCTGAAATATACAGTCCCTGATTTAAATAATAAAAAAAAGATCTAAGCCTATTTCCTGTTATTTCTCTCTTAGGGCTATAGTGCAGTGATTTTTAACCTTACAGTTTTTAGCATTGCATGATTCCATTAGTTATGTTATCAGTTACAGTATGTATTAGCTATGTTATCAGTACCAACAAGCTGCGTTTAACTTTTTCATAAGAATATCACTTTGCTTGACATACTGTGAAAAAAAACAACCCACAAAGTGAAAAGTGAGAAGAAAGTTTTAAACCTTTAAAACTGTGTCACTGTCCACAAAAACTTGAGAACACCTGGACAACCCCAACCCCACCAACCAACACAGATTTAAAGATTGAGTCTGCTCCAGAAAAGGGCCATCACTCCATTGCTGGGGCAGCTTGCTCATCCAGTGCGGTTCCATTGTGACGACAGCGGGTGAGTTCCCAGAAAAGATAAAGTATGCATCCTATGCTGTCATCCAGAGAAAGAGCAGGTTGCCAAAAAAAAAAAAAAAATTATTATAATATTTGGGATTTCACCTAGAGCTGGCCCACTACTGAGATCTGGGGTTTAAATCTCAGTGGTGCTATTGTCCGGTCAGGTGAGTGCACAGACATGATTGGCTAATGTCTGTGGTGGGAAGGGGGTCAAAACAGCCTAGCCATTGGGAGGTGCACTACCTCAGTCAGTGCTCTAATGGTCCCAAGCCTAGATAAGAAGCAGAGGGTTGCACCAGGAAGGGCATTCTGCCTAAAAACTGATCAGCCATAACATTAAAACCACCTCCTTGTTTCTACACTCACTGTTCATTTTATCAGCTCCACTTACCATATAGAAGCCTTTTGTAGTTCTACAATTACTGACTGTAGTCCATCTGTTTCTCTGCATGCTTTGTTAGCCCCCTTTCATACTGTTCTTCAATGGTCAGGACTCTCCCAGGACCACCACAGAGCAGGTATTATTTAGGTGGTGGATCATTCTCAGCACTGCAGTGACACTGACATGGTGGTGGTGTGTTAGTGTGTGTTGTGCTGGTATGAGTGAATAAGACACAGCAGCGCTGCTGGAGTTTTTAAACACCTCACTGTCACTGCTGGACTGAGAATAGTCCACCAACCAAAAATATCCAGCCAACAGCGTCCCGTGGGCGGCGTCCTGTGACCACTGATGAAGGTCTAGAAGATGACCAACTCAAACAGCAGCAATAGATGAGCGATTGTCTCTGACTTTACATCTACAAGGTGGACCAACTAGGTAGGAGTGTCTAATAGAGTGGATAGTGAGTGGACACGGTATTTAAAAACTTTAACAGCACTGCTGTGTCTGATCCACTCATTCCAGCACAACACACTTTTAAGTGGGTCTTCAACAGCCCTGGCAAGCTGACAAGATAATTCTCTACCCGAGGGAGTTGGAGGCAGATACACTGTCCCAAACCACAAACTGCACTAAACATTACCTTAAATTCTTTTTTTTTTTTTATAGTTGACCTGTAACAGCTTATCTTCAGGTAGCTGTGCAGCTTTGATATCCACTACATCAGGCCTGTTTATGGCCTCTTTTACATTTACATTATCAACATTTAGCAGACGCCTTTATCCAAAGTGACTTGCAGTATACAATCTAAGCAATTGAGGGTTAAGGGCCTTGCTTGAGGGCCCAACAGTGGAAAACTGGCAGTGGTGGGGTTTGAACCAGCAACCTTCTGCTTACTGCTTACTAGTTCAATACTTTAACTGCTAGGCTTCAACTGCCCTTTTACACTTTAAACATTAACTAAATATAAATTGCAAAGTTTTGTCTTCATCTGTCAAGATTTACCCATTATAAAGAACATTGCTTATTGCAGTTTATTGTAATCTCACTGAATGTACACTAACTACACATACATGCTATTGTACGTGCAAATTTATTCTCTTAAATGAAGTCCACAGCGAGCTTAAACCGTAATAAAAACTCAAAGGCAGTATTTTATTTCTGTAAACCCATTTGTAGAACTCTCTTTCACACATGCAGTTGTATTACTAACACATACTTTAATAAGTAGCTGGAAGTCCTGCTGGGGGTTGAAGGGAATAAAGGTCATGAGTGTGTGGCTCAATGGGTTGAGTACCATGTTAGTCATCAAGCACAGCTGGGCTCTGGCCTGCAAGATTCATTTCTGAGCCTGGACACCTCAAAGACAAAAAGGCATTCACACCTGCTGATCTACACACACACTCACACACACAGACTTCAATCCCTTTTTGATGAAACAGTGTGGTTTGATCTCTGTTTGTGGACATTACAAGTTTAGTATCTAACACCAATCATTTTTTTCTCTTTGTCTCTTTTTTCTCTGCATGCTATTAAGATTTTACTACCCACACATGCTGCAAAATGTATGTTTATCTATGTTGCTTTATTGCTACATTTTTAAAACATGCTAGTGTATATTGCACTTTGCATGTACGGATACTTTAGGATTAGTTAACCTTGTGTACCAAAACAGCCTAGCCATTGGGAGGTTAACTACCTCAGTCAGTGCTCTAACGGTCCCAAGCCCAGATAAGAAGCGGAGGGTTGCACCAGGAAGGGCACCTGGCCTTAAAACTGTGCCAAGTCTAGAATGGCTGTGACGACCCCTAAATATAGTAAATAGACCCCAAAGGGGAAAAAAATACCTACACTCACACACAGCGAATATAAATGCTAGTGTATATTACACTTTGCATGTACAGATACTATAGGATTAGTTAACTTTGTGTACGTGTCACCCAAGCGCCATTGGTTGATTATTTTTAGACATTTTTTACCTATTTGGCCATTATATCATGTGACATTATCTCACTTCATTGACAGATAATTTTACTTCTGTTTTAAAAAATCACTTGAAATAAGCAATAATACAGTTAAAATGTCTGCAGATATTGTAAGATTTAAATTGGAATAGGTAAGGACAATTTTTTAATGGTTTAACCTCTTACACTCTTTGCATGCATTTTATATCTAAACAAATCGTAATGCTCTTTAATTAAATAGAAAATAAAAGGGGAAAATATTTTTAAAATAATGTTAAAATAAGGAATCCCCAAATTAAATGGAATGGCATTGTTTTATCTAGATTTATCAAGATTTTATTAAGCTTCACATTTACGGCATTTTGCAGGCTTATTCACCTATTTTATTCAGATGGACTTACACTTCATTAAGGGTTAAAAGCCTTGCTCAGGGGCCCAACAGTGTTTAGCAACATCCCTATAAATTCATTGACTTTACTTGACAGAATTACCGTATGCTCGTGTAAACACGTTTCTTTAACTGCTTGAGCAATTTGTCCCCGGACAGCGTGAGAAGATCATTCAGCAGGATCAACGCAT
This sequence comes from Trichomycterus rosablanca, assembly GCF_030014385.1. Classification (NCBI taxonomy): domain Eukaryota; kingdom Metazoa; phylum Chordata; class Actinopteri; order Siluriformes; family Trichomycteridae; genus Trichomycterus; species Trichomycterus rosablanca. Next base: position 43,411,352 of record NC_085988.1, on the reverse strand, counting down.
GTAAAGCTCCTGGTCCTGACAACATTCCTGGTCGTGTGCTAAGGGACTGTGCGGGGGAATTTGCAGACGTCTTTACAGACATCTTTAACATCTCACTGAGTCAGGCTGTTGTTCGTACATGCTTTAAAGCCACCACCATAATCCCTGTCCCGAAGAAGGCGTCGCCCTCCTGTTTTAATGACTACCGCCCAGTTGCACTCACCCCCATACTCATGAAGTGTTTCGAACGGCTAGTCATGCCGTTCACATCAAATCGGTCCTTCCCCCTCCTTGGACCCCTTTCAGTTTGCATATCGGTCAAATCGATCGACTGATGACGCCATTTCTACTGTCCTCCACTCAGTGTCACCCTTACTCATCTGGACTCTAAAGACTCGTATGTACGAATGCTATTTACAGACTTCAACTCTGCATTCAATACGATCATCCCCCAACAGCTAATTCTCAAACTCGACAGGCTGGGGCTGAACACCTCACAGTGCAACTGGCTGTTAGACTTCCTGACTGGAAGACCACGGGTACGGGTCGGCAGTAACACATCCAACACCATCACTCTGAACACGGGGGCTCCCCAAGGATGTGTGCTGAGCCCTCTCCTATTCACTTTGCTGAGCCACGACTGCACACTGTTGCACAGCTCCAACCTCTTCATTAAGTTTGCGGACGACACGACTGTGGTGGGTCTCATAAAGAACAATGACGAGACAAACTACAGGAGTGAGGTGAGTCGCCTGTCCCAGTGGTGCAAACACAACAATCTTTCCTTAAACGTTGAAGAAACGAAAGAGATTGTGGTGGATTTCAGAAGATCATGCACACAACATGCTCCTCTGACCATCAACGGTGCTGCTGTGGAGAGGGTGAGCAGCACCAAGTTCTTGGGTGTGCACATCACTGAGGACATCTCCTGGACTAATAACACAACATCTCTAGCCAGGAGGGCTCATCAGCGTCTCTACTTCCTCTGCAAGCTGAGAAGAGCCAGAGCTCCAGCCCCCATCATTTGTACCTTTTACAGAGGTACCATCAAGAGTGTCCTGACCAGCTGCATTACTGTATGGTACGGCGCCTGCACCGCGTCCTGCCGCAAGACCCTCTGCTCGTGAGAGCAGCTGAGAAGATCATTGGCACCTCTCTTCCCACCCTACACGAACTTCACAACACCCGCCTCACCCGTAAAGCCCTCTGCATGGCAGGTGATTCCACCCACCCACTACACAGCTTCTTCAGTCTGCTGCCATCAGGAACGAGACTGCGGAGTCTCCGGGCCAAGACCAGCCGACTGAGGGACAGCACCATCCACCAGGCGGTCAGGATCCTCAACTCGCTTCCTGTTCTGCCCCCCCCATCAATACCATAAACTTACATCCCCATTATCTTTTCAATGCACACATCACTTTAATCTATCTATAGATAATCGATTTTGCACTGCTGTTGGAATTACACTGGTTTTAACAAAGACTTCATAATCTGCACTGCCACTTTAAATACCTAAGTTTTAAAATTGGGACTTCTATTTTTAAAATTTTCAAGTGGTCATTTTACTTCTATATTTTCATATTTGTGTCAGTGTATATACAGTATATTTGCGCTTTAGTGTGTGTTTATTCTTATTCTATTTTAATATTTTTTTATTCTAGATTTATTGTTAATTAATGTTTAATGTTGGCACCATGGGTCAGAGAGTAACGCAATTTCAATCCTGTGTATGTCCTGTACATATTGCAGTTTTGACAATAAAGCAACTTTGACTTTGACTTTTTCTTCTCGTCTGATAGTGGAATTCTTCTTTAGTCAAATGTTGTACATACTTGATTGATAATGTTGAAAACGAAATCCTAAATAAGCTAAAAGGAGTAACTATTTTTGTTAGAGACTATGTATGTACATGTCGTCATCTCAATGACCCTCAAATGACACTTTAGACAAAACCGAGGATTAATTATGAATAATGACCTCTAAATGTATACATTTATCAAGAGCTAGTCTGCTGCATGTGACACAAGACAGGGTACTGGAAAAAGATCCATCTGTGCAGCCAACCATTGCAAAGCGATTATGGCATTGTAACATGACATGAAATGTATACAAGCTAAAATAAGTAACATTATTTAAAACAAGAGGTACATGTATATAAATATAACTTCCAGTTTTTGGAAAATTAAATATTTATTGGTTTATTTTACTTGTAGTCATTGTTACTTGATTTTAGAGTGCAGTTAATTGCATAATCACTGCATGTTTACAGCATGTTAACATTGTTTATATTTACATTTTTAGTATTTGGCAGATGCTTGTATTCAAAGTGACTTTGTGACCAAATAAAATATAAGCAATTGAATACATTGGAAACTGGACTAACCACTAAGCCACTGATTTTATGTCATGTCACTGTCATGGAAAATATGCATACCCCGTTGATGCCTGCAACACAAAAGTTCAAGAGCTTAAATCTTTAATTAGAAATGATAGGTGTATTTGCCTATATTTAAAATGTTAAAGATGTGATCACACTATGCAGTTTTTATTTATGCTTTAGTCAAATATAACATTTTAGCTTAGGCTTAGATTGAGTTAGTCATTCATCTTGTGAAATATTAATGCCAGCACGTCAGGGGAGTGTTAGTTATTTTAGCTGTGAGCCATTAAACATCTAGCACGCGTTCACATTTTCATTTATAAACCTGTAACAGTTATGCTTTGAGAGCAAGTTAAAGTGGGCAAGCACATCTATTTTCAGCTTCACAAAGTTTACATACAGATAAAAAACACAAAGTAAAAGCAGGCTTTTATCAAACCACGCTGGGTGATAATGGGAAAGGTTTGTGTCAGGCCCACATTGTGAAATATTGGCTTTGGATGATATCCAGACCGTTTTTGGGTTTGCTGCCAGATAAGGCCTCATGCAAACCTGGAGTGCATTTTTTTTGGGGGAAAAAGACACTATTGGCTATGTATGCTGGAATGTTTTACAGCTGTATATTCTTACTGCTTTTCACAAATAGACTCAAAGCAATGCAGAAAGTGTTCACACACACACAGTTTGTTTTTGTCAGTTGAATAAAAGTTCAAGAGAATAAACAAATTACCAGTTCTTAAACTTTTTCAGAAAGCAGAAATTAAATTGATATACTATATATATATACGTATATACAGGTTTCATGGCTAAATTGGACCAGTCTGGTGGCCAAGCTTCATTAATTGCACATTGCACCAGTAAGAGCAGAGTGTGAAGGTTCAATTAGCAGGGTAAGAGCACAGTTTTGCTCAAAATATTGCAATGCACACAACATTATGGGTGACATACCAGAGTTCAAAAGAGGACAAATTGTTGGTGCACGTCTTGCTGGCGCATCTGTGACCAAGACAGCAAGTCTTTGTGATGTATCAAGAGCCACGGTATTCATGGTAATGTCAGCATACCACCAAGAAGGACAAACCACATCCAACAGGATTAACTGTGGACGCAAGAGGAAGCTGTCTGAAAGGGATGTTCGGGTGCTAACCCGGATTGTATCCAAAAAACATAAAACCACGGCTGCCCAAATCACGGCAGAATTAAATGTGCACCTCAACTCTCCTGTTTCCACCAGAACTGTCCGTCGGGAGCTCCACAGGGTCAATATACACGGCCGGGCTGCTATAGCCAAACCTTTGGTCACTCGTGCCAATGCCAAACGTCGGTTTCAATGGTGCAAGGAGCGCAAATCTTGGGCTGTGGACAATGTGAAACATGTATTGTTCTCTGATGAGTCCACCTTTACTGTTTTCCCCACATCCGGGAGAGTTACGGTGTAGAGAAGCCCCAAAGAAGCGTACCACCCAGACTGTTGCATGCCCAGAGTGAAACATGGGGGTGGATCAGTGATGGTTTGGGCTGCCATATCATGGCATTCCCTTGGCCCAATACTTGTGCTAGATGGGCGCGTCACTGCCAAGGACTACCGAACCATTCTGGAGGACCATGTGCATCCAATGGTTCAAACATTGTATCCTGAAGGCGGTGCCGTGTATCAGGATGACAATGCACCAATACACACAGCAAGACTGGTGAAAGATTGGTTTGATGAACATGAAAGTGAAGTTGAACATCTCCCATGGCCTGCACAGTCACCAGATCTAAATATTATTGAGCCACTTTGGGGTGTTTTGGAGAAGCGAGTCAGGAAACGTTTTCCTCCACCAGCATCACATAGTGACCTGGCCACTATCCTGCAAGAAGAATGGCTTAAAATCCCTCTGACCACTGTGCAGGACTTGTATATGTCATTTCCAAGACGAATTGACGCTGTATTGGCCGCAAAAGGAGGCCCTACACCATACTAATAAATTATTGTGGTCTAAAACCAGGTGTTTCAGTTTCATTGTCCAACCCCTGTATATATACAGTATATATATATATATATATATAAATATATAAGTTTAAAAGTTGCAGCCACTGTTGGGCAAGGCCCTTAATCTTCTTGGCTCCAGGGACGCCATACAATGCCTGACCCTGCTCTCAGACCCCATCCTTTAAACAAGATGGGATATGCATAGAAAGAATTTTGTTGTACTGTACATGTGTATATGTATATATGACAAATAAAGGCATTCTATTTTTTTTTAATGTAAGGCTCTAGTCTGCATAATTGAATAATGCTCAGCGTAATTTACTGGTGTGTGATGTAGGGGTGATTAAATAATAGTTTACACATGCCTTCTTCTCTCTTTTTTTGGTATTGAGATATAAACTGACCTCTACCAGCCACTGAGTGGTTGTCCAGATTTGCTGGCATAATTTGGTCACCACTTTAACCAACTTTTTAGATTCCTTACATATTTCCACTGCGCTGTTACTAATTCCTGTAGCATTTTTTGGAAGTTATATCAGGTTCTGTCTGACTTCATCTTCAAGCACTCAAGGTTGTTCTGTGTAGTTGAGATCAACAAAAGTATTTGGGAAGTGATGTCCTCTTTGTAGAGATCTTCTGTGTCTTTGTGTACAAACTCAGGTTAAAACCGATTTCTGATCTTATGTGTTTTTTTCTAAAACAAATCTTTTTTTCTCACATTTGTGTTCATTGTTAATGTCTTTACAGATGTTGATGAGGTACTAGTCCTTGTCCATTCTCATGGCTCTCTGCAATTCACAGTTTAGTTTCTCTTAAAGATCTTAGTCCTTTGTGATTTTGGGGTCTTTTCTTTTTTTTGCAGTCTCCACTGTATCATCGGTCATCCAATGTGATTTCATCTTATTTTTCATACTTTCTAAGTTTTTCTCAGATTCTTCTTTGATAACCTCTTTGATTTGTATCCATAATGTGTAGCATCGGACATCGGTTACTGATGTTTTCCTTGAAGGAAGGTGGTATGTTCTCTATGTCATATTTTGGAAGCCTGAGGGTTTAATTGTTTGTTTTTTCCATAGCTTGACTCAGAGCTTGCACATTGGGACTGCAGTAGCCTAGTGGGCTATGAATTGAAAGGTTAAGTTTGAATCCCAGCTCTGCCATGCAGCCACTGTTGGGCCTTGAGCAAGGCCCTTAACCCTCTTGGTACATGGGCACCGTAAAATGGCTGTGCTCTGACCCCAGCTTTTAAACAAACTGGGATATGCGAAGAAAGAATATCATTGTACTGTAAAGGTGTATATGTGTATATGACAAATAAAGGCATTCAATTCTATGAGTAGCTTGTGGCCCGTTCCACAATCAGCTCCAGGCCATGTCTCTGCAATTAAATTTAAGTTTGTTCACCCTGCACATATGGACCTGTAATTAAGAAACTCTGCTCCTATAATTAAAGTTTTTTCTTTGTTCTTACCCAAAATGCATTTTCTCAAAGTTTTGGCTTAAATGATTTTTAGACTGTTGCATATCTGTGCTAAATTCTGTAAATCCAAGTGTATTGAAAAGTTTAAACAGTATCTATAATAGGTTAAACAGGAATAAGCGTTTGTTCTATGTCCAAGTTTAAAATTCTGCACTACAGTCCTCCCCTTAGTCTTTTCTTACTTGTGTGGAATATCTCTTCATAATGGTTTGTGCCATTGAGCGTGAGAGTCACAAGTTCACTCTTTCTATCCCTCACCCTCTGTATGACCCCACCGTGAAAGCATGTGGATGAGTCGGCTCTGGCATCAGATTCTAATGCCATTGAAGGTGTGAGGCACTAGATCACCATTTGCATTCATCTGCTAATGAAATAGCGTAAGTTAGTACGGTGGCTTTAAATACTTAACTCTGGTGTGAAGTGCCTTTAAAAATAGTTAAACTATTAACATTTATTTCAGGAACCACTATTAGTTTAACACTGTAATTAAATAATTAAAGTACAGTATCTTCTAAATATTTTATGGAATATTTAAATTCCTGCTTACTTGATCATGTTTTATTCATAATTTAAGTATTTCTGGTTACTGCTTTAACCGGGTAAAGCTTTGCCAGCAAGGCAGAGAAACATTCACAACATGCCACCAATCCATCTCAGGGCTACACACACACATTATATTAATTTACTTGGGACGTGGAAGGCTGGGATACCCAAAGAAAATCTACACAGACACGATAGGAACACGCAAAACTTTTTACAGACACTGACCAGATATGAAGATCAAAACCAGGTTCCCAGAAACCACTTTCCTGTGCATCTACCAGCATACCAGAATTTTTCAGTACACTTAAAACATGTGATGATAGAAAATGTATATTAATACACAAATTGGATTTGTTTAATATAAACCTTCATTCATATTTAAATTATGTAATATACTAATCTAAACCTGTATTGAATGAGACATGACAGTTGATATATAGGTACAGCAGGGTAATTCTGAATAAGATTTGTTCTTTGAGTAGTTATTAAGCACACATATAGCATTACAAATAAATAAAGAATAATTACTAATTACAGCAATAATTTTTAGAATGGTGTCCAGGATAACATGGCATGTTTGAATTTTACTGTAAAGACAGATTTTATATTATATTGGTATTTTTAACAACATTACATTTATTTTATCTGTGTAAAATATGATGCACAACCAGGCATGATGATATGGAAAAATAATAAATGAAGAGGTGACTAAATGAAGTGTTTTTTTTTCACTTATTCCAACCAAGATATACCAAGATATTATCACAGTATTTTGTTTTAAACTGTCAATTTTTACTTGATGTTCATTTCACTATACAGAATAGCTCCTACTGCTACTCTTATTAATTATTAATAATAGATTCCTAAACTACAGTGCTGTAAAAACAGACACTTTTATCCAAAGCAACTTATGATTATGACTGAACACAATTTGAACAATTGAGGGTTAAGGGTCTTGCTCAGGGGCCCAACAATGGCAACTTGGCGAGGATGGGGCTTGAACTGATTACAAGTCCAGTACTTTAACCACTGAGCTACCACTGCCCTAAAACTGACTACACACTTCCAGCCTTAAGTATTACAGCCCTATTACATCTATACATGATGCAATATAAAGTAGACTGCATGTCTCTACAACTGACACATTGTGTCATGAGTAAAAGAAATTTATAAAGAAATTAGAATAAAGGTACAGTAGACCCTTGACTTAATTGGTTCCAAAGGGCTGTCAAAATGTTCGTACGTTAAACCTATTTTTCCCATAAAAATTATGTAAATAGAATTTATCCATGCCAGACCTCCCAAATAACCCCACCTAACCTCTCTAATGTCTTAAATGGTCTTTTTGTTATATAACTAAAATCTGATTAATGTTATTCCAGCATTTACAATACAACTGCAGAGGAATATCCATGGCATGTCATCAGGCCTTAATCTTCTTTGGCCTTCAAGTAGTTGTTCAAAGCTTTTAGGTTTGAAATTTGCAATAAAAAACATTTTAATAAATGCCCTAAATAGAAACATTTAACTAGTGGTCTTAGGCCTTTGGCTTCTACTATATACTGTATTTTTAATGTTTACTGTATTTCACAGGGCGAGTAGTGCCTTGCCTTGCCCACGAGGCACTGGGTGTAGCCCTGAACCTGCAAGAATTGAAAATGAACCTAATTTGCAATGTAATTAACCAAGGTTGCCAACAAAAGGACATGATCTACATGGCATTTGGGCCCATTAGACATAGACTTTAATTAATTCAGTACAAACTTGTTTTAAAAAAATGGTAGCAAAGGGTACTAAAGGGATAGTATACTACATGGTATGAACAAACTCCATTTTCAGAAAAGGTGGGACATTTTGTGAAATTCATTAAAAGCAAAAATCTGAGTTTTGTTCATTCTTGATTTTGAATTGATTTCTGCAATGCTCTCAACAGTTTGGACAGGGGCAAAATTAAAGTAAAAAGGTTAGTAAGCAGATGAACTGGTAACAGGTGAAGATATCCACCAAAGACTGGGTTGTGGCTTACCACTTACTGCCAAAATTCGCAAGAGAATTGTCTTCGAGTTCAGAATTACATTTCTCAACAAAAGACTGCAAATAATTTAGGTAGTTTGATATCTATTATGTATAATATTTTTGAAAAAAATTCACTGAATCTAGAAAAAAAATCAGTCCTGGCATGACAAGGCTGGAAAGCATTGTTGACTGTGACCTTCAAGCCCTCAGACAGTGTTTCATAAGACACTATTATGCTACTGTGATTAATATAGCCACACGGTCTTGTAAATACTTTGGAAAAACATTGTCACTTAACACAGTCCACCGCTGCTTTAAGAAATGTAACCTGAAACTCTGTTACACAAAGAAAAATCTGTACATCAATTTGCACTCAAGCTCATTTCAGATGTGTAAATGGGTTCTGGGGTCAGATCAGTCTTCGACATTGAGACATTGACATTGGGTTGTTTGTGCTAAAAAAGGAAAAGACCTTCCAGGCTGTTATCAGCAAAAGCCAACAACTGTGCCCAAGACATACCATTTATGTGAAAGTACATTTTGGAATTTTTAAGAGACACTTATTGCCATTCAGGTAATGTAATTCCTGGAAATTGAAATTGTGTATTAAGTTTTAAAGATAGTTAATAGTAACTAATAATCACCTTCTTGTTTTTAATGCATTAAACAAAATGTTTTATATATAAAACATTTTGAAATAACTGTTTCAAATAACTGTTTTATCACTAGGTAAATATTTATTTTCTCACAAGAAGCACTGGGTGACATGCAGATGGGCTAATCATCAATTACATGCTGTCTGTTGTGTTTTCATGGAGATGCTAACGGTTGTGTGCTTAAAGAGCGTCGGGCCTCCACATGCAGGACCAGCAGTGAAAACGTCTCCAGCACACAGTGGAGGGCTTGTTTACATACTGCTTTAGAACCCTCTCTATTCTTCCTTTCCCCCTCTCTTTCTCTTTCATTTAAATTTCAATAGGCTATATTTAGACTGGTGCAACAAGTGTAAGAATAAATGCTGTCACTGACAGACTCTGAGAGCACTGGATAACGGATAGAATAGCCAAAATAAACCAAAATAATATATATTTTTTTGGAATATTACTGATCAGATATTTACTCAGGCATTAAAAAAAATTAAAAATTGATATTAATTATTTAGTCAAAAGGCTGCTTTGTTCTACTATTCATACAGTTATTCACAAATGAATGGTTGCAAAGGTGCTTTGTACTGGAGGTAGGGCTAACAAGGCAGCTTGGAAAAGTTTCTTTCTGAAAAAAGAAGCTCCAAAAATTGTGACTGAAGTCTGCAGTGATTGGTTAGAAAAATATATGAATGGGTGTGGTTGGAGATCAGCTCAGCTAATTGACATTAATCTTGGCATGAGCATGTTGGAAGCAGATAAACTGGTTCCAAACCGCATAACTATACGAAATATAATCTGTATTATAATACACACCTATCAGCCATAACATTAATACCACCTCCTTGTTTCTACACACATTGTCCATTTTATCAGCTCCACTTACCATATAGAAGCACTTTGTAGTTTTACAATTACTGACTGTAGTCCATCTGTTTCTCTGCATGCTTTGTTAGCCCCCTTTCACCCTGTTCTTCAATGGTCAGGACTCTCCCAGGACCACTACAGAGAAGGTATTATTTGGGTGGTGGGTCATTCTCAGCACTGCAGTGACACTGACATGGTGGTGGTGTGTTAGTGTGTGTTGTGCTGGTCTGAGTGAATAAGACACAGCAATGCTGATGGAGTTTTTAAACACCTCACTGTCACTGCTGGACTGAGAATAGTCCACCAACCAAAAATATCCAGCCAACAGTGCCCGGTGGGCAGCGATCGTCTCTGACTTTACATCTACAAGGTGGACCAACTAGGTAGGAGTGTCCAATAGAGTGGACAGTGAGTGAACACGGTATTTAAAAACTCCAGCAGCGCTGCTGTGTCTGATCCACTCATACCAACACAACACACACTAACACACCACCACCATGTCATTGTCACTGCAGTGCTGAGAATCATCCACCACCTAATTAATACCTGCTCTGTGGTGGTCCTGTAGGGGTCCAGACCATCAAAGAACAGGATGAAAGCAGGTTAAAAAAGTATGTAGAGAAATAGATGGACTACAGACAGTAATTGTAGAACTACAAAGTGCTCCTATATGGTAAGTGGAGCTGATCAAATGGACAGTGAGTGTAGAAACAAGGAGGTAGTTTTAATGTTATGGCTGATCAGTGTACTTTTTCAGTCATTAAACATTTGTGAGGCTTGCAGTTGTCAGGCTTACAGTTGATGTTCTGATTCATCTAAAAGGTGTTCAGTGAGGATGATATCAGGGATCTGTGCAGGCTACTGGAATTCTTCTACACCCAACTAATCAAACTATGTCCTTATTGACCTTGCTTTGTGCTCAGGTGCACAGCCATACTGGAACAGGACAGGGCTCAACTCTACAGGTTTTCTAAAAAAAAACCACATAACATGACTTAAACACAATATTTTTTACAAACTCTGTTCATAACCATTGTTTACTGACAAATCGATAATGTAACCAAATTATAAACCACATTTTTACATTACGTTCCTTTCATTATAGACTTTGTACAAAGGAAACAGCTTAAAAAGGCTAAATGCACCAAAGGCAGTGTAGTTGCACAGTAGTTGTGATGAATAAAGTTAAAGTGAAATTCAGTAAGCTGGTTATAGTTCATGTTTTAGTATTTTTTTAATGAAGCCCTTAAAATTAGTCCTAAAATGTGCATTTTAATGCAGAACCTTTGCTGATTTATTAGCCACCCTTGTTCAATAGACACTTAAGAACCTCCTGCTGTTCAGGTAAACAAAGCTCCAAAGTTTCCATCATTTTTCTTGGGCTGCTTTCAAACACACTTCTGAAGGAAGCATTTCACAGCCCTTAAGGAAATTATAACACAGTATTGCTGAAGTGGTTGTACAACCACTCTCAGTTTAGCTGGCTATTTGCAGAAACAGTGTGTGACTATCAAGCCCCCCGACGGCTCATTGATGCCCTGCTGCGTCAGTGTTGTTTAATAGTCGGTTATTGTCAGAGTTGAATGGGTGCGAGTTAAACAAATGGAAAGGCTCCTCAATATTGCTCTGTCTACTCATGCAAACAGAGACGGCCGAGGCGCACCAACGCAAACAGCATACACAAAAGAACTCCACACAAGAGGAGAACACTGACTGGTGGGCAGACTACTGAGTCCGTCTACTAATTCATGATTGGGGGCTGGTGACATTGGCTTTCCAGTTTGTTTTGGGTATGTTTGTGTGGCTTTCGAAAGTAATAAAATGACTTAATTTGTATTTAGCTTCATCCTATGTGTGCTGTCAAAATTAAATGTAAAAAACATACTATATACACCGATCAGCCATAACATTAAACCACCTCCTTGTTTCTACACTCACTGTTAATTTTATCAGCTCCACTTACCATATAGAAGCACTTTGTAGTTCTACAATTACTGACTGTAGTCCATCTGTTTCTCTGCATGCTTTGTTAGCCCCCTTTCATGCTGTTCTTCAATGGTCAGGACTCTCTCAGTATCACTACATAGTAGGTATTATTTGGGTGGTGAATCATTCTCAGCACTGCAGTGACACTGACATGGTGGTGGTGTGTTAGTGTGTGTTGTGCTGGTATGAGTAGATCAGACACAGCAGCGCTGATGGAGTTTTTAAACACCTCACTGTCACTGCTGGACTGAGAATAGTCCACCAACCAAAAATATATCCAGCCAACAGCTCCCTGTGGGCAGCATCCTGTGACCACTGATGACGGTCTAGAAGATGACCAACTCAAACAGCAGCAATAGATGAGCGATCGTCTCTCACTTTACATCCACAATGTGAACCAACTGGGTAGGAGTGTCTAATAGAGTGGACAGTGAGTGGACATGGTATTTAAAAACTCCAGCTGCGCTGCTGTGTCTTATCTACTCATATCAGCAAAACACACACTAACACACCACCACCATGTCAGTGTTTCTGCAGTGCTGACAATAAATGATCTACCACCCAAATAATACCTACTCTGTGGTCGTCCTGTGCGGGTCCTGACCATTGAAGAACAGCATGAAAGGGGGCTAACAAAGCATGCAGAGAAACTGTAATTGTAGAACTACAAAGTGCTTCTATATGGTAAGTGGACCTGATAAACTGAACAATGTGTGTAGAAACAAGGAGGTGGTTTTAATGTTATGGCTGATCAGTGTAAGAACAATTGCACAAATCATTGAAGTTGGCCTGGATTTGAATCTTATATCAGGTTGTCTGTGAGCTGTTTGGCATATGGTTTCCTCAGGGTATTTCTATTTTCTTCTATCTTTTTGCAAAGCATCCATAATGTGAATGAGTGTGTGAGTGAGTAAATAGATCACTGTGTGGTTTGCTGAGCAAATGAAATGAAACTTGAGTGAAATTAGTTTTGTTTCAGGTTTAGGTTTAGCAAGTTGTTTGAAGATCTATTCAGCACTGCATACTCTGAACAGGTCATCCTCTGTGCAGGTGTATGCACCTATGTCCATTTAGAATGATATTCATGAAATAGTATTCTACTATACTCTATAGGCCAGTGATAGCTCAGTGGTTAAGGTACTAGACTAGTAAACAGAAGGTTGCCGGTTCAAGCCTCACCACTTGTTGCCACTGTTGGGTCCCTGAGCAAGGCCCTTAACCCTCAATTGCTCATCGTGTTCCGCACATTGTGTAAGTCGCTTTGGATAAAAGCGTCTGCTAAATGCTGAAAATGTAAATACTTTATATATTTTATCATTCTACTCACATTTTACATTATGGAATCTAGCGGCTTACAGTTGTAACTGAATACAATGCAAGCAATTGAGGGTTAAGGGCCTTGATCAGGAGCTCAACAGTGGAAACTTGGCAGAAGTAGGGCTTAAACCAGCGACCTCCTGATCACTAGTCCGGCACCTTAACTACTAAGCTACCTCTGCCCTACTTAAGTTGCCGAGTTTAATTGCAACTCTGAATACATCTCTTAGTTAAATGTTGGCTTTTGTTAGCCATGTAAGTAGATCATGCAGATCCTAGATCTATAGAAAGCCAGGTGTGCAGCAGCTCTTGTTCATGCCTGATGCTTTATAGCAGCCTGCGGCCCATATGGTGCCAGTTAGTGTTGCCGATATGTCAGCACCACATCAGTGTGGCACAGCTAATGTTCATTGTACTTGGGCACCATCCTGCCGGCAGTGCCTTGGTCTTTGAAAGGCTGAAAGGCATTGAGCACTGTGTTTGTGCATGAACATACAGTAGCTGTGTGACCTGGACTTAGTGCTCTTGAGTCAAACTAAGCTCAGTGCTTTCTGCTTTAGCAGAGACCCCATTGTTGGCTTGAGGAAGGGGGTTGGGGAGAGTGGGTTTAACTTTTTGTGATCACAGACCCCCTACATCAGCGAGTGAATGAACAAATGAATAGGGAAAGAGGGATGTAACATTAGCTTTTGCCTTTTTTTTCTTTCTTCTTCCATCACGTCGTTTCAGTATGTCTGTTAGTTGGGTCGGGGAGCCACAGACAGATACCATCAATTACCACCTCTAGTCTTGCTCCCCATATGGCCAGTGGTCGTATAGAGAGATCTCTGTTCATCCCCCCACTAGTCATATGTTTGCAGACTTCCATTAAACACGCTGGTGGTTGCCATGTAGGGCTAGGCACAGTGGCTAAGGTTACGAAGTTTTCAAGGCCAGGATTGAATTGCACGCCTAGAGAGAGGGGGATGGTGGCAGAGGTATCTGAATTTTAGCCTTTGCATGTTAGTACTAAAACATGGGCCAGTATGGATATGAAAAACCACATACGTCAGTAGTTTATGGTGTCCAATTGTTATCCAGACTTAATTAATGACCAGCTAAATGACAGCATGTGTATGTTCAAGTTAATTTCCTCACTCAGGTTGTATTACTTCTACAACAATCTCTAGAGTATTAGTCAATACTATCTTTGCTGAGACTGTCTCCACAACCCCCTATTGATTAAGTAGATTAATAAACCTATATAAACTGTGTACATAATATCAAATAACTGAAGTATTTCAAATAGTTTCCAATAATGACTTGTATTCTATGGTTTATATTCAGTTTTTCTTTTGAGCTGTGAGCCAGAGATGTTCACAAGTCACAAAATACGAGTCCGAGTCAAGTCACGAGTCTTTAGGCTAGAGTCCGAGTCAAGTCACAAGTCTTTAGACTAGAGTCCGAGTCAGGTCACAAGTCTTTAGACTAGAGTCAGAGTCAACTCACGAGTCAATATAATATACACAAAACATATATTGGAAATGTAGCATAGCGTTTTCATTGCAAAACAAAAGCGTGCGATAAACCACGGCACAGCGACCAAAATCAAAAACACAGCAAAAAAAAATCATAAGCACTGCTTACCTTAGCTTATGTTCTTCCAGATGCTATTACATTTATAAGCGTGCGTTGTCCCATTAGGAATATAATCCATTATTTTGTAAATGTGTGCTTATAATTTAAAACCTCCAAACTTTTCCCGGTTGTGAAGTAAAACACTAACTCGTTAGAAAGCCAATCAAGCATTTCATTGACACATCATCTGTGTGACGCAAACTGAGTAAATAGTGAATAACAGCGAATAACTGAGTGAATAACAGTTTTTCTTACCAAAAAATTTTAATCAAAAGGTCTGATTGGTTCAGAAAGCGGTCTTTTAACCATTAGCACCAATTCTGTAGGAGCATTCCATTCACCCCACCTGTGAAGTGCACTACGTAGGGTATTCCACCATTTTAAGTGAGATTTCAATCCAAAGGTAAAGGTGTGGGGAGTAGGGAGCGACGCTTCTTCACTACGCCGGAATCTGGCTGTAACATTTACCCATTGCGTGTGTTGCGGGTTAAGACTGCCGGAGCGTTATTAAAGAGCAAAATATTTGTAATAATATATATATATATATATATATATTAAAGCAATAAGCCACGAGAGGCCGTGCGTTACTGTGATTTTAGCACGGGGAATGACGTTTTTGAGTAGCATATATATGAGTAGCATAAAAAATCTACAGTGTTTATTACTCTTTTATCCTCAGTGAAAACTTCTCCTACACTTCTTGGATTTTAAATTGTCACAAAATTAATTTATGAACAGAGACAGTGGTAAATTACACTAGCCCACCACTGCTGGGATCCAGGTTTTGAATCCTCATTGTTGCTATCGGTTTGGGCATCTACAGTGTATCACAAAAGTGAGTACACCCCTCACATTTCTGCAAATATTTCATTATATCTTTTCATGGGACAACAGTATAGAAATAAAACTTGGATATAACTTAGAGTAGTCAGTGTACAACTTGTATAGCAGTGTAGATTTACTGTCTTCTGAAAATAACTCAACACACAGCCATTAATGTCTAAATAGCTGGCAACATAAGTGAGTACACCCCACAGTGAACATGTCCAAATTGTGCCCAAAGTGTCAATATTTTGTGTGACCACCATTATTATCCAGCACTGCCTTAACCCTCCAGCTGCACAGGTTGCTACTGGAATCCTCTTCCACTCCTCCATGATGACATCACGGAGCTGGTGGATGTTAGACACCTTGAACTCCTCCACCTTCCACTTGAGGATGCGCCACAGGTGCTCAATTGGGTTTAGTCCATCACCTTTACCTTCAGCTTCCTCAGCAAGGCAGTTGTCATCTTGAAGGTTGTGTTTGGGGTCGTTATCCTGTTGGAAAACTGCCATGAGGCCCAGTTTTCGAAGGGAGGGGATCATGCTCTGTTTCAGAATGTCACAGTACATGTTGGAATTCATGTTTCCCTCAATGAACTGCAGCTCCCCAGTTCCAGCAACACTCATGCAGCCCAAGACCATGATGCTACCACCACCATGCTTGACTGTAGGCAAGATACAGTTGTCTTGGTACTTCTCACCAGGGCGCCGCCACACATGCTGGACACCATCTGAGCCAAACAAGTTTATCTTGGTCTCGTCAGACCACAGGGCATTCCAGTAATCCATGTTCTTGGACTGCTTGTCTTCAGCAAACTGTTTGCGGGTTTTCTTGTGCGTCAGCTTCCTTCTGGGATGACGACAATGCAGACCGAGTTGATGCAGTGTGCGGCGTATGGTCTGAGCACTGACAGGCTGACCTCCCACGTCTTCAACCTCTGCAGCAATGCTGGCAGCACTCATGTGTCTATTTTTTAAAGCCAACCTCTGGATATGACGCCGAACGCGTGCACTCAACTTCTTTGGTCGACCCTGGCGAAGCCTGTTCCAAGTGGAACCTGTCCTGGAAAACCGCTGTATGACCTTGGCCACCATGCTGTAGCTCAGTTTCAGGGTGTTAGCAATCTTCTTATAGCCCAGGCCATCTTTGTGGAGAGCAACAATTCTATTTCTCACATCCTCAGAGAGTTCTTTGCCATGAGGTGCCATGTTGAATATCCAGTGGCCAGTATGAGAGAATTGTACCCAAAACACCAAATTTAACAGCCCTGCTCCCCATTTACACCTGGGACCTTGACACATGACACCAGGGAGGGACAACGACACATTTGGGCACAATTTGGACATGTTCACTGTGGGGTGTACTCACTTGTGTTGCCAGCTATTTAGACATTAATGGCTGTGTGTTGAGTTATTTTCAGAAGACAGTAAATCTACACTGCTATACAAGTTGTACACTGACTACTCTTAGTTATATCCAAGTTTCATGTCTATAGTGTTGTCCCATGAAAAGATATAATGAAATATTTGCAGAAATGTGAGGGGTGTACTCACTTTTGTGATACACTGTATATACAGACATGACTGGCTGTGTCTAAGAGGGTGGCCATGGCCTTGCAATGGATTGATGACGAGAAAAACTGGACACATCGCAATTCTGACCAGGATAAAGATGAAAATGATAATAGAACATAAAATTAAACTTACAAATGTATAGTATTATTTGATCATTAAAAAGTTTAAGATGAAGACAAAATGACTCAAGACAGTGACAAGATCAAGGAACTCACAGTTTGTGTATGACTTGGTTTATAAGCCTCTCTTGCAGCAGAACATGCTGGCTTTGGTATGTGCTGTGAAGTGAAGCTGTAGCATTTCTCAGCATGGACATGGTAGTTCCGTTTATATTTGCTGACCAGTCTAAATAAAGCTAGGGGGATTAATCTGGGATATTTGGACCGGTCTGTGACCCAGACACTGTTGCTTTGGAGCGATTTGCTTAAGATCACACATCTCTATCAACAAGAGAAGCACACTGGACTAGAGCAAACATTCTACAGCTATGTATTCAGCATCTAGTTGGTTTATTGAAAGTTTGTTAAATACAGTATATATAAATAAGAAAAAGCTTATGTTTTTATACCGTCAAGGTTAATTTAAAGAAAATAAAACACTGGTTTCCAACCTAACCTTTAAATTTCTTTACATTATTGGCAGTATCATCCATGATGTTATTATAGATAGTTCTTATATTAGATTCTGTAAGCACTGTGGTGTAAGTTTGCTTTGTGGTTGAAGAGATTTGTGAGCAGATTTTCATTAAGCTTGTATGTGGGTGGTTTAAGGGGGCACAGCCATAGCTTGTTGCTTTAGCCAAATCCCTGCTTCCTCTTCATAGTCAAAACAATCCCAGTGATATCTGTGGTACTACATGAAATCATGTGTACATGCATTTAAGCCTGTTCCTATGCATGTGTGTGCGCGTAGGTGTGTGTTTATTATAAAGTCAATACATTAAGGAAGCTTTAATAAAATCACACTCACATGTCAGGAATAGTATACATAATAGTATATGGGGGCAGAAGAATTCCTTGTAACTGCTGCAATTTCGACCTCTGCTGGCTGGTTGATGGCGTCTGCATAGAGTAGAGGAATAATGCTGATCGGGTGTGGCTGTCCCTGCACAAGGCTGGTCTGCATATGAACTCGCCTCATGCAGGTGAAAAGATGCAGTCGGCTACTGCTCACGTGTCGGAGGGTGCATGTGTCAGTTCGCTCTCTACAGCCGGGGCGGAGGTCAGCACCAGTAGAGGGGAAGCATAATGCACTTAGGTAAAAATTGGACTGTTGTAGTGCAGGAATAAAAAGCTATTTTAAGCAAATCAAATGTTTTATGTAATTTACACATGACAACTAATAGTTTGTATTTGTATTTAGTAAAGAAAACTATTATACTATTTCATATACATTTTTTATGTGGTTTGTATCAAAATTGTTGTTTTAAAAATCAATTCATAGTGTTTAAAATGCTATATATAAACAAATATGAATAAATATATATGTTTATAAAACATTAATTGGTAATTGGTTTATGTGTGTATTAAGCAGGCAAATAAAGCACATATGGCTCAAAATTGGACAAGCAAATGATTACATTGGAGTTTCGTGATACGTGGCTTACAGTTATCTACAGGTCATAATGATAGCCTTTAAAAGCTTTAAAAAGATTACACAACACAATAGCAGATTAATGGTAAAGTTTGTTCTGCTCAATTATAGATAATCAAGCTACTGTTCTTTTTGTAAGGTAAACACTTACATTTCAAGGTCGCTAGAACAACTGACCTTCATAAGGACATAAAAGAGGATTTGTTTTGGTAGACATGATTGTTGGCTTTGTGTGCCAGTACTCACTGTTCTAGCAGCACTTTGTTTTGAAATAGAGCAGATCAGAGGCATTGCATGGTGCTGCCAAATACCCTGGTAATGTTTTTAGGTCAGAATTCCAGACTTTGGATCCAACAAAAGAGCCCCAGACCAGCATGTTTCCTCCTCCATGTTTAACACTTGACACTGGTGTCAAAAAACAGCCTAATTTATCTCCATTCTGGCAAAGCATCTCTAAGCTGTTAATTATTTTATTGTTCCCAGACAAAGCCTTTTTGTTAAGACTCTAAAATAAACATTATTTTTACTCCTAGCAGTTTACTGCTTACCTTTGTACATTGTCTGGGTTTTCGCTATACTCTATGCTTTATCATTAAAATCAGCAAAACTTTTTAAACATTAGTAGTAAATATTAGTAGTTTACATGTCTAGTAAAAGTGTATGTAAACTTCTGAATTAAACCAAACATTTAAACAGACGTGGAAAAAATAAGAAAGTACTGTTATCGGTTGGCACTGAATAACTAGTTTTATTATAGCTTGTTATCTTACACATCTAGCCTAGACTGTCGCCTTGCTGATCCTGTCAGATAAGAACGTTATTACGGGTCAGTCTTCCTGCCGGCGCTAAGCACTGAGCCCATTATAATCATTGTGTTTACTTCTTCCTTGTAGACAATTGTTCACCTGGCCAGCTGAACGAGTCTTTGCATACCATTGTGTAATTTTCATTTTTTACAAGAAGCATAACCTAAACATTTGCATTCTTCGGTGCACCAAGTATTTTATTCCCTGCCTGCACACACACACACATATACACACACACACACCAATCTGCACCTTCTTTTTTTATTACTTATCATGAGTGTGTTTGTGTCTGTCTGTGTCTGTGTTGAAGTGTTGCAAGCTTTAAACAAGTGAATTCTCTCAAGTTATTTTTTTAACATATCACCAACACATCATGAACTGTTTTTTCTATACAAGTCCCCTTAAAGGCATTTTTTCTAAATATTAAACCTTTATTCTTGAATGTCTAAATGTGAGCATGGATAAAGAACTTCAGCCAGTGTTTAAATCAGACATCAGAATTCAAAATGAATGTGTGTCTAAAATTTAAGTTCACCTGTTGCTATTAGAATTGATTGGGCATAGTTTGTAAAGGCAGACACTTAGGTCTACAAGGGCCCACATTTTACACTCCATTGTGAGGACAAACACTACACCAATAAGTCTGTTCAATTGTCTGTGGATCTCTTTGATCAAATTGTGGTAAGACATAAGTCAAGGCAAGGAACCTGGACCACAGCGGTTTTAGTAACTTTAAACTGAGAGAAACTTGGCACAACCTTTAACCTTCTTAGAATTGGCTGATAGGTCAAACTGGGCATATGGGGGGAAAGGTCACTGGGCAGGAAGGTATAAAATAATAATAATAATCCAATAATAAATCTTAAAAAGCTTTAAAGGCCTGTGCATGTATGCAAGAACCTGTTGGATAGACATCCATCTTTGTAGCATGAACCAGCCCTTTATCAAAGTGGCAAAATGGAAGCCGCTGTTAAACAAAACACATATGAGAGACTACTTGGAGTTTGCTAATTGGCGTCTAAAGGACTCAGTGGCAACATAGCACTCTTTGGGCTGACCAGTTAGCACTATGTCTGTGACAAACAGGCACTGCATCTTATACAATCTACTTTTTTCTATTATCAAAACTATATACAACTGCATTAACAATTATTAATAATTTGTTGTCACAGGTAAAAATGAATGAGATTTCACCATCACAGTGTTAATTTATACTACTCTTATTGATTTGTTGAATAAAAGCCATGTCAAAATACAATGGATTTAGAAAGCATTCAGACCCCTAGACCTTTTGCACATTTTATTGTGTTGTGGATGTAATTTTGATTGGATGTAATTGCATTTTTACCCATCACCCAGTATTTTACCCATACTGCCCCAACCATGTTCCAGGTGATGGTGTTGCAGAAACCTTTTACCCTTGCCAAATACACTTTTTAATTTTTTTTATTGCAGTCTCTCTGTCCTTGTACTATATTCACTCTGGCCAGGTAGAGCTGCTGGCCATATTATGTTACTTACGGATTTCTACACTGAGCTTTAACACGCACTATGCTTCTTGTATTCCTCCTTGTTCATGTTGGTGTATTAATCAGACAGTAGGAGTCATTGTTGCAGTGGAAAGAAGTTGACTTTCCATCTGGCCTTCTCTCACATGGCTAGTTGTTGTATCCAGGCTAACTTTCCTTTTTAAATAGCGTCCTTCTAATGTATCTTTAAATACCCATTGTCATCTCTGTCACTTGGATAATGTTCTTTCTGTAAACAGGGATCCCTGATGAAATACACAGTAGTGTGTGTAATACCCTGTTGGCATTCTGCTTAGTATCAGTTCCCCAGATGATACAGTAACTGGAAGCACTTCCAGGCACAGTGTCTCTGGTATTTTAGATGACTTTGTTTGTGTAGGCAGTTAAAAGTTCACCTTAAATGTGTTCCATGGCTGTGTTTAGTTTGACTGCTTCACATATTGTTAGGATAATTTCAGTTCAGGAACCCAGTGTCCGTGAGCACGGTTAGCAGAGATCATAAAAACATGATTTAACTTAAAATGTTTATTTAACCTGCATAACAAATGTAAATGTACTTCTCTGATGTAAAGTTTTAAGTCCGGTCTTCAGATTACATAGTATTTTAACCTAATATTTAAATAGCTCATGTACCCTGATGTTGTCCTGGATACTGTCTTTGTTTTTATGACAGGTGGAACTAAATAAGTGATTATTAATAGTCAGGCCCAAAGCTCAGGGGATTGTCTGACCTCAATTTGGGCTCTAACTGATTTTGCAGATGCTTCCACGATCCAGATTTGTCTACAAGAGTACTTTGGACGTAGGTATTACGACACCAGCTTTCATATCCTGTTGGCAGTGATCATTGTCTCAGTCCTCATTTGAACTTGTTGTGTCTGGACCTTAAATAGTAACTGTACACGTTTTCTATCAAGTATTCGTCCTTGAAGACAGAGGTCAAACAGCGTCCTGAACAAAATAATGTTTTTTTACTAGACCTGATACATGCATATTTGGTTAGTGCTAATATTCTTTAGGTTACAGAAACCTTTGGCCTACTCATGAGCATAAATGTTTAGGCTTAATAATGTGGGTAATCATTTAAGTCAAGGAAAGAATATAGAAGCACCATGCAGCTTTCAGACACCAAACAAGAAAACTTAAAAGAGTTAAGGCTGGTTAAGGATCCATCAGCTTTTAAGTTAAAGTTACATACTTCAGTCACACATTAAGGTGGTAAATTTCATTTTTCTGTAGCCTAGCAGTTAAGCTACTGGATTAGTAATTGAAAGGTTGCTGGTTCAAGCCCCACCACTGCCAGGTTGCCACTGTTGGGCCCTTGAGCACGGTCCTTAACCTTCAATTATTTAGACGATATATACTGTCACAGAACAGCTGAAATGCTGAAAATGTAAATGTAAGTTTGTTAATGATCACATAAACAACGAAAAAGCAAAAACAGGAGCTTCTTGCACAGTGGAGAGTGTCATCCATGTTCCAGCAGTTATTAATTTATGGGAGACCTGTTTATATTCTACTGTCTGGAAGAAAATCCTCTCAGCAGACTTTCACACTTTTTTGTGTGTTTTAATGACCTTGGCAGGATGCCACCATTCCATGTACTTTAAGATGGAAACAGTCAAATAAGCCATATTTATGTAGGCTCGGAAAAGTTACCAGCTTCAGTTAATGAGCCATGCTACAATAAAATAACTTTCTACACTACCAAATTACAAATCTGAAGGTAGTTTCTTTGTGTAATTCTACAACAAACTCAATTCACTGAAAGAAAAGAAAAAATGCAGAAATGAGTGAAATGCCAAAAGTATGTTAATTACTGTTTACATTTATGGGATTTAGCAGACGCCTTTATCCAAAGCGACTTACATTACAGTTACAGTATACAGTCTGAGCAATTGAGGGTTAAGAACCTTCCTCAAGGGCCCAACAGCAGCAACCTGGTAGTGGTGGGGCTTGAACCAGCGACCTTCTGATTACCAGTCCAGTACCTTTACCACTAGGCTATGACTTAATTACTAATTACTGAGTGCTGGTGCTTCAATTCCATGCATTGTTAACAGCTGTCTAATATCAGTTTTATCAAATAAATTATATGCTTTCAACTTTGAAAGCAACAATTTGGGGAAGGCTCTTAACTGTTCCATCATGACTAATACATTTTCCATGTGTATGCACCTTTACAAAACACAGAAGGTTGTTTCCTTACTCTAAATAACCCATCACTGTAAGTGAATGTGTTGCCTTGGCATTGTGTCCAAGGTTTATTCCTGATCTATGTCCAATGATTCCAAATAATGCCAACAGATTTTATTTATTGTAACTGCATGCCAGCTTGGCTTACTGGACTAAATCTTTTCTAAAGATCTTGCACGTTATCTGCAAGAGCAGTGGTGGTTGTAAATTTGCCCAGTGCTTAGTGCACCATACTTGTCTGTATATTTAGAATCATAAATATTTGGAGTATATTTTTAATTAGTAAATCTGTGTGTTGTGTCACCTCTTTAAACTGTTAGCAGCGTATTTGTGTTAGCCTGTGTGTGTGTGTGTGTGTGTGTGTGTGTGTGTGTGTGTGTGTGTGTTTGAGTAATACTGTCCTCCTAAGCACATTTGCTTGGCTGCAGTTATACTCTTGGCTCTGTGTGTGTGTGTGCGTGCTTGCATGAGCGTGTGTGTATGTGTGTGTGGAGTGCTGTGTCAGTAGGACCTGTCAGGCCTGGAGCCAGAGGGAAGAATGAAATTGTTGCACACTGGCGTCGGCTTGATTAAGCCTGCACACGTGTCAAACAGAGAGAGAGAGAGAGAGAGAGAGAGAGAGAGAGAGAGAGACGTTCACTACATAATGAGTCATATTGTCTTTATTGAACTTAATGATGATTCATTTTCAGTCCAGGCTGGAAAAGTATTTAAACTAAGCTAACAATGTCTCTAAAAGTCAGATTTTCCAATTCATGAAATGGGATTAGAAGTGGGGGATGCATTGGTGCCCTGTTTTATAAAAGCAATTACAGTCAGAGTCTGACTGTAATGATAAATGTCTCTCCCTAGAGTAGGCATCTTGTAAACATCACACCAAGAGCAGACTTATGCAAATTCTAAAACGTGCTGAAGCCTGTTTTCATGTATTCATCACTATAAGAAAAACATGCATGCAATACATACAATACATTAAAAATATTGCAAATTTTAAAATACCTTCTTGACACAGTGCAACCTTTTATAGGACAGTTGTAGCCTAGTGGTTAAGGTACTGGACTAGTAATCAAAAGGTTGCTGGTTCAAGCCCCACCACTGCCAGGTTGTCACTGTTGGGCCCTTGAGTACGGCCCTTAACCCTCAATTGCTTAGACAGTATACTATCACAGTACTGTAAGTTGCTTTGGATAAAAGTGTCTGCTAAATGCTGTAAATGTAATCATGTTCTGGAAAGAGATGAGAAAATGTTTATGGCAGAAAAAGTTTGCATTTTATTAGCCATTAGTACAATTCCCATTTTCAAAAAGAGTTGGAACGTTTTGTAAAATGCAGTAAAAAAGAAGAATCTGTGATAAATATAGCCTCATCGGTTCTGGGGTCTTTCAGAAAACCATTGTCACTTACCACAGTCCACCGCTGCATCAAGAAATACAACCAGAAACTCTATTACACAAAGAGAATGCCGAACATCAGTTCTATGCAAAAATGCTGCAGAATTCTCTGAGCCCAGACTCATCCCAGATGGACCAAAAGACAGTGGAAATGCATGCTGTGGTCAGATGAGTCCACGATTCATCTTGTTTTCAGGAAAAAAAGGACATTGAGTTTTCTTCATCAAATGAATCAGTGCTTATGGCATGAGTGACTTTCATATGTGTAAAGGTACCACTGACACGGAGGTGCATATTGGGATTTTAGAGAGACACTTGCTGCCATTAAGGGAATGTGTTTTCCTGGGAAATCCATGATTATTTCAGCAAGACAATGCACTACAACTGAAGACACAGAATGTGTGTGCTTGACTGGCCTGTGCAGTTCAGATCTATCTCCTATTGAAAATGTATGGTGCAGCACGAAGAGGAGAATCAGATGACAATAACAACAGACTGTTGAGCAGCTGAAGTCTTGTATCAAGCAAGAATGGACAAATATTCCTCTTGCAAAGCTGTAACAATTAGTGTCCTTAGTTTCCAAACCATTAAAAAGTCTTATTAATAGGAAAGGTGATGGAACACAGGGGTAAATATGCCTCTGTCACAACTATTTTTGGGGTGTGTTGTTGCATCAAATTATAAATGTGTTTATATTTACAAACTACAATGAAGCTAATCAGTAAAACACTGGAATTTTTTTTTTATTTTATCAGTTAAATAAAGATTTAAAATGGTTAACAAATCACAGATTGTTTTTTATTGTGTTTTACAAAACGTCCCAAGTTTTCTGGGAATGGGGTTTGTAAAGGCAGAATGTTTGTCTATTATGATGCAACATTTATCACAACAAAAATGTAGGTAAAATTTAAGTTTTCTCACTTTTTCTTGCAACTGTATCAACTCTCCCCTCCCCCAACCTACCATTCTCCCAGCTGAGAAATAAAACTGTCTACAGGGAGATATAATGTCTCAACAAACTCTCCAAACTAGCCATTGCTCCATGTTAAAGCCTCTTCACACATGACACCTTACTAAAACAAATTAAACACATTCCATTTATAATTCATGTAGATCTTGTTAGTCACAGTGTAGGCTTACATCTACATTATTTATGGCTTTTGGTTAAAAAAAGATGGAAGAATGAGTGCCTGAAAAGGCAGAGCTGTAACTGGCTCAGTTCCCACCTCTCCTTTTTGCATTTTCAAGTTTGCAAGTTTCTGCTTGATTTTGGAACATTTGAAACCGGAGCTGAACAGTTGCAAAACCTGAGTAGCAGTATGAAACAAAGTTTGGTTCACCTCAGTTGGCCTGTTACTGTTTAGCTTGGAAAATGGTTTTGGACATTCTCACAACACACACTCACATTCTTTTATTCATTTATTGTTGGCCCACTTTTAGCACACACCTCCACACACTTTCCTCCTCCTTGGCCTGCTTATTATAACACTTATTATTTTCCCTCCGCTCCCCTTCTGTCCATCCATCAGATCTGTCATTCCTCTGCGTAGCTAAATGATTCTATTACATCGTCACGCTCCCCTCTGTCAAAGCCCCCTTGTTTTCCTTCACAATGCTCTTCAACCCTCTGTGCTCTTGGCTGCAACTTTGAGTCCTGCACGTCTCTTTAATCATGGCTTCTCACTGTTCCTGAAGCTTAATGGTACTACAACTACATAAATGCTTATTTTCCCTGTCTCAGTGAATCCACTGCTCTTGTGTTGGTGCCCCTTAATAAAAAATTAATCTTAATTCTCATTAAAACCAAACTGCCACTATGTTACCAAATATCTCTTTTCCACCAACAAAGTGTTACGGCTCATGTCAGAGCTTGCGCCGGTTCTTGCAAACTAGTGAACCTTTTTAGAACGGATCCATGGTTCCACTGGCTTGAGGTCTTTTTCTGTTATGATTGTTTATGGTTATTACACAGCATGTTTCACCAACATCTGTGACTGTCAGATAATGTGACCTCAGTAAGCACTCTTTGTGATTTGTATTTATGTGTATAAGCATTTCATGCATATGACATGTGGTTACATACATCAGGTTATTTGGCTGCACTGCTTTTTAGAGAAATATTAAGGGGTCACATAGTGTGGCAGAGTCACATTATGTGACCCCTCTATATTTCTTTAAGACACAGTACAGTCACATCATCTGAAGCTGTGAACAAGAAAAATGCTCAAAATGTAATTTTTTATTTTATCATTGACCTTTACTAAAAGTTAAGACTTATTCGAGAAGAGTAGGAAGTGTTTGACAAAAAGTAATTTTATTTAGAAAAATTTAACATGTGGGGTCACACCCAACAGGTTATGTGGCTGCACTGTTTGATGGGGTCACACATTCTGTCACCAATAGCAACAACATCACTGCCAATAGCAAATTCAGTGCTGTGGGTTTTCATTATGTGCGTAAGTTCTGCAGTGGAGTAATTAAAGTACTTCTTTGTGTACACATTGCATTTTTTGATGCCAGGAAGCTATTGGTGATGGCAAGTTATTTTAATAATCGCTGGAGAGTAACACAAAGCATAGACGCAATTGATGGAAGCCACATACCAAAAAAGCACCACATCCTAAAAAGGATGGCATTCAGTAATACTACAGGGAGATTGAGAAAGAGGCCCTCAATATTCTATAATAACTCTCACTAGGACAAAGCAATCTGAACGAAACAACGTGCAATGTGCTCCTCAGTATATGGAGCTTCGAACAAGCTGGGATGCCCCTGCGTCAGAGCGATGAGGTAGGCGCCGGGTAGCCGTTGCAACGTTTAACCTCCGTTTGCAACTTCCGGGTGCATACCTCGTACCCCTTCACTCAGTCACTCGACTTCTCATCAGGATGGTGGTGTACAGTATTGAGCAGCACCTCTTCATAGTGCGAACTTATTGGGTCACCAATTCGTTTAAGCAATGTCAGAGTAAATTTAGGAAGAAATATGGTGTTTGTGACGTCCCAAAGCAACAAAGATACAACTCCAGGTTCTAGATGCACAACAGTATTTTAGAGGCTAAAATACATTGGAACTGTTTCTTAAAAAAGAATGGTTGCAGTCTGAAACTAACAAAGAATATGGCATTGACATAATGTGTCCCTCACAACATCTGTGAGGAGCATGGAGATCACTTTAGCGAGGACATTCCAGTCATGCACAAGAACATGGAACCACCTGTACAGGTATTACCTGAGCATGGACAGCCAGAAAGTACAGATGTACAAGCCATGTTAATTGACTACTTCAACAGGCAGGAAGATTGATTGCCTTTTAAACACCAGTATATGGGTTTCCTAATTCATTAAACATACACACCATTGCTCTCCAATGACTTGTATCATGTATCTCCATTTCTGTAATTTTATAGCATCATTTGAACCTAACAGATGGTCTTTACACTGTGTAAATAGTTTAGGATGAATGGGCCATTACAAATGCTGTTTTTTATATTATTAACTTCCGCTCATAATAAACAGCTTGGATAACATTTTTTCCAGTGTTTTCAGACTAAACCAGTAGTCAGCGTCTGGCAAAAAGAAATTTTATTTAAGAAAAATGTAACATGTAAGTGATTATAAATACCAAAACCAGTAAACAATGTCTGACAAAAAAAAATTACATAGAGGTGAACTTAAGCACCAAGTACAGATGAACTAATGTAAACATTGTTTTTTGTTGTTTGTTCTCTGTTTTTTCTGTTTTTTATTTTTTTTTAAATAATCCAGTAACTGATGCCAGACAAAATTTATTTCATTCAGAAAAAATATGACAATTGCAAAAACATTGAATTTGTCCACAAAGTAAATACTTCACTTGAACAGTATTTAAGATTTGCTTTTGTGCTGCTGTCCCTCCATAACAGCCACCATTCGCTCCACAAGACCCAGAGGAGTGTTTGTGACCTCATTCATTTTGTTAAGTATAGCTGTGTGTAGCTCTCTCTAGATGATCCTGGAGCTCCTGGTTGTGCTGGGGTTTGATTTTTACTGTGTAAAAATGACAGTAACAACTTTTTAGTAATTTATAGGGATGTAATGATACACTTAAATTGAAGACAAATTATGACAAAGTTTCCTTTTATTATTTCTCTTTAAAAAATAATAATACTGTATTTGTGCTTATCTTTTATTCATCTAAATAATGAATGCCCTTTTATTTTTGAGGTAGGTACAAACTATGCAAAACAATGCTGCACGTTTCCCTTTTTGTGTAAAAAAAACTGAAATGAAATAAATCCCACATTAAATAAATAGATGAATGATACAAATAAAGAGAGTATCCTCACATAAATAAATTTGGCTGGAAAATCGGAAAATTCAGAACCTGGCAACCCTGTAGTGACGTCAACCAGGTGAGGTGAATAGCGCCAGTGCCCTCTGCTGTTTAAAGTGAATATCGATTCATTATACATGTAAACCGATTTGAATCGTTACACATGTGAATCGATTCTTAACTGTCTTGTGGTATCCCTAGTAATTAACCTACACAGACTTACTGTATGCATCATGTATAATTAATTTACCCCATCTTATCCTTCATGGTTGTTTATGTATTTATTTATTTATTAGGATTAATGTCATGTTTTACACACATGCTTACATAAAATTCATCAGTTCAAGTTTTTAATGTCAAACACAGTAATGGACAATTTCATTTCTCCAATTCACCTCACTTACAGTCTATGGACTGTGGGAGGAAACCAGAGCTCCCGGAGGAAACCCACACAAACATGGGGAGAACATGCAAAGTCCTTACAGAAAGGATCCAGACTGCTCCACCTAGAAATAGAACCCATGGCTTTCTTGCTGTGAGGCAACAGTGCTACCCACCGAGCCACCCCCTTCATGGTTGCTCTTAAGAGGATGTAGCTGTGGTTCATGCACCAGGGTCAGCACTACTGCACAAGGGTCTGGCTTCCTTTGTGACAAATGTCAATAGATAAATCTGAGGGCACCATTAAAAAAAACACAGTAGTTATGCACAGCAGTTATGTTAATGTCAGCAGTTGTGGTTCTGATTTCACTCACCTCATATTTCACAAATGTTGCGTATGTAGTTTTTGCCTGGAGCTAACTGCTAACAAATTATAAAATCTGCCATTAGACGTTTAACCAATATGGTGAATTACTAAATATTAGCCTACTGCAAGGGCATTTTAGCAAGAGCTAAACGTACATAAACACAAGCTTTCTGTAAATATTAACAACAGAATCTAAGAGTTAGTCACCTTTAAAAAAATGTGCATGGCAGTGGCTATTTGGATGCATTGTTTTGGCCGGACGACTCAGTTGAAGAATTTTCAAAACAGCAAATTCTACTTACAGGCAGCTGTGGTGAGTAACTACCCACAGTTGTCCGAGGAGAGACAAGCCACAAACCCCTGTCAGGCTGTTGGATGGCCAAGACTCATTGATGCCAGAGGCAATAAAGGCTATGTGGTCTGGTACAGACCAACAAAAAGGGCTACTGTGGCTCAACTGCCAATCATTTAAATCAGGGGTCCTCAAACATTTTAACCAAAGGGCCAGATCACTGTTCTTCTGTCTTTTGGGGGGCCCGGGCAGCAGTTGAAAAAGTAAACATACAAAAAAAAACTATTTGCCGTATGCTTGTAGTTCATAGTGATAATGCAGACGTTATTTATTTTTAATAATTTCCATTATCCTACCTCATACAGTGTTTCTCCAAAAATCAGTGTGAACTGTGAGCCTGCTTTTGGCTGATGAGACAGTTAACTTCAGGTTCCATGTTTGTTACTGCCAGTCTTAATAGGTGATGCGAGTGTTGAACAGTGAGTTTGGATCTGGTTGGAGATTTGAGGTGTTTCAACCTCGAAAAAGTCTTCTTACAGATATAGGTGCTCCCGGAAAAGGTTGTTATTTTGAGTGCATGTTTATTGAGATTGGGGTAGCTCTCAATGGGGAGAGAAGCATAGAAATTCATCAAAGTGCTTGAGTTTTGCTTTTGGACATAAACGCATTGATCTTGGGGAGCAGGTCGTAAAACGTTTCAAAACTCGCCCCTGACTCAGCCAGCAGATCTCAATGTGGTAAAGCACATCTTCGTAAGCAGCATTCAGCTCGAACAATAATTCCTGAAACTGCCTGTGGTTCCGAACATTAGCTTTTATGAAATTAACACAGGACATGACTACTTTCATAATGGAAGAACATAAGCTAAGGTAAGCAGTGATTATGATTTTTTTGCTGTGTTTTGGATTTTGGCCGCTGTGCCGTGATTTTTATCGCGCTTTTGTTTGGCAATGAAAACAAAACGTATCATTTTAAGCTTTTAACTGGTGCCTTCTTGTTACGGAAATTACATTCATTAGCACAATGACTAGGAAAGTAAATGCACTAAGTAAAACTGCAAAATACAGTTGCTAATCTGTTGTTGTTTTTATCTGAACTTACATATTATTTGTTTATTTCTACGCTACATTTCCAATATATGTTTTGTGTATATTATATTGACTTGACTTGGACTCTAGCCTACAGACTCATGACTTGACTCGGACTCGTATTTTGTGACTTGTGAACATCTCTGCCCTGATTTAAATACTGGTGTTCAGGTGAATGTATCTCAAAACACAGTACATCAAACCCTTCCGTAAATAGAGCTCCAAAAGCCAGGCAAAACACCCATGCTAACTCTTGTCCACTGTCAAAAGCACTTACAATAGAGCATGCAGGTAATGGAACTGGATGTCGGAGCAAAAAAGAGGGTCCATTGGTCTGAACAGAATTTTTTGATGTGTGGTCCTAATGTTTTGGTATGAATGAGGGACTTTGTGTGATGATTGTTTTTAATTACTGTGGTGAGTGTAGAGAGTGGGCTGTCACACAACCAGCACTGGTTAAAGCAGGGAATAAAACTTAAGAAAATGCTGGATAATTTTTCAAATTAATATTTTTACATACAGGCAAAAGCAAATGAGTAGTGTACACATGGACTTGCTAAAAATCTGCTTTCAAATCTGGTAATCATTACATGATTGAAATAAAAAAGCAAAAGTAAAGCATGCGATCTTTGATTATTGTTTTAACAAAAAAAGTGTTTAAATCTTGATTAATAGTATATACCAGCTTAAGTTACTACTTGATTACTGTACACACTCTGTCTGCATCCATTTTCTGGCCAAAAGTGTAAAATATTTTTCTGCAACCACAAACAAATACATGCAAAAAGTTACTCACAGCCAGGGTTCACGAGGTCACGGAGCCTCCGGCGTCTCCTTGCTGAGGTAACAACGAAATCCTAAAGAGGCCGTTCTACCAAGTTCATCCTTGCTGCCCATGCAAAACAACTTATCACATTTCTGTTTTTTTTTTCTTTCTTCATTTGCTTGGACTGAAAACTTTCTTTGGGACGGCTTGCTATCTGTAAGCCCTACATAAATAAAACTAATGATCATGAGTTCAGATATTTAAAATATACATCATTTGTTCCGTAGCTTGTTTATTTTACTTGACAAAGAACGTTATTGTACCCTAAGCTCATTAAAGGTATATACAACCCCAAATCAGAAAAAGTTAGGACAGCATGGAAAATGCAAATAATAAAAAACACAGAGTTTCTTACATTTACCTTGACTTTTATTTCAGACAGGATGAAGCTGAGATATTTCATGTTTTATCTGCTCAACTTCGTTTCATTTATTAATAAACATCCATTCCTGCATTTCAGGCCTGCAACACATTCCAAAAAAAAGTTGGGAAAAAAGCTGGGAAAAAAGCATAAAGCATATACCAAGGGCACTGACACCGCCCCATACCATGACAGACCTTGGCTTTGGAACTTGTTGCTGATAACAGTCTGGATGGTTCTTTTCGTCTTTTGTCAAGAGCACACAGCCATTTTTTCCAAAAAAAAAATCTGGAATGCTGATTCATCTGACCACAATACACATTTCCACTGTGTGATGGTCCATCCTAGATGCCTCTGAGCCCAAAAGGTCGACGCCGCTTCTGGACAGGGTTAGCATACGGCTTCTTTTTTGCACAGTAAAGTTTTAAGTGGCATTTGTGCATGTAACTCTGTATTGTAGTGCTTGACAAAGGTTTGTAATAATCCCTTGCCCATGTGGTTATATCAGCTATTGTTGAGTGGTGGTTCTTGATGCAGTGCCGTCTGAGGGATCGAAGATCACAGGCGTTCAGCTTAAGCTTGGGCCCTTGGCCTTTACGCACTGAAATTCCTCCCAGTTCCTTGAATCGTTTAATAATATTATGCACTGTAGAGGGAGAAATATGCAAATCTCTTCCAATCTTTCTTTGAGGTACATTGTTTTTAAACATTTCAATCATTTTCTCAAACATTTGTTGACAAACTGGAGATCCTCTGATCATCTTTGCTCATCAAAAGAGTCTTTCCTGGATGCTGCTTTTGTATCAAACCATGATTACAATCACCTGTTCACATCACCTGTTTGGAATCACATCATTATTTAGTTTTTTCACCTCATTACTAGCCCTAAATGTGTTGCAGGCCTGAAATGCAGGAATGGAGGTTTATTAACAAATTAAATGAAGTTGAGCAGACAAAACATGAAATGCCATATTTGATTTTCTTCAATAGACAGGAGTGTTCTTACTGTGAAAGTTTAGGAGCCACTGTTGTTGAGGGAGTGTGTGTGCTTGTGTGTGTTGGAGAGAGAGAGAGAAGAGAGAAAATGGGGGTTTATTTTCCTGCCTGTCCAAATATATTAGTTCCATATTTGACTTTTAAATGACAAATACATATGAAATACAATCTTTAACACTGGCTGTGGCCCAGTAGGTATTTCTTACCTGTAATTGTATCCTCAGAACCACAGAGCTTGCCCAGCTGTGCACCTCCCCACAACTGCTCTAGTATAAACTGAGTTATACTCTATCTTTATGCCAGTATTGTTTCAGCAGTCGGTGCATATCAATTGCAAAAAAATCAATCTCTTAGTGTTAGCTTACTGCTACATGCAGTGGGGATCAGTGTAAGTACAGCTAAAGCTTGCCATTAACAAATGCACACATAGTGCAAAAGGGATTTATGACGGTGACCACTGGTCATTACATGTGCAAGGATCCTTGTGACAAAGATGAATGACTTGGCCAAGTGTGTGTGTGCGTGCATGTATGTGTGTGTGTTTTGCAATGGATAACAGCCGGGTCTCTTGCACCTTTAGGCCCCGAGGGAGAGGATAAGCTCTCACTGTCACCAGTTTTGTTTTTGTTTCTCCTTGTATTTTCTTTCGTGCTGCCAAATACAGAGCAGGACAGGCTTTTTCATTTGCCTGTTTTCTTTTCTCAGCTATACATCACACAGTCTAGCAGTAACAAGCATTGAACACACACACACCACACACAATCAAACACACAAGTAAATGTGTATTTATATCTTTGTAAGGTACATTGACTTGTGATGCCCTTTGATAAATTGGCACCTTGTCTATTGTAAATGTCTTTGTTTGGTAGGTTGTGGATCCATTGAGACCCTGATTGGATTAAACATATTTAATAAGAATTTCAAAAACAAATTCCATAATTCCCAGCATCGTACCAACTTTTTAATGCCATCAGCCAATAATGTTTTTGGTTGAGCGCGTAGTCACTGATGCACCACTGCTTTTACATCATCATCACATGAAAATCTTCTTTCCCTTAAAGCTTCTTTGAGCGGACCAGAAAGGTGGAAACCAGATGGCGCTAAATCCGGACTATAAGCTCTCTCAGTCTCTCAGACACGACCAGGTACTACTCCTCCCGCCCTCAAAAAAGTTTATAAAATAATTAAATAACACAATTTTAAAAGACTTCACAATAACCAGGTGAACTAGTTACTTGTAAAGTCACCACCAAAGACTCAGACTCAGCAAGTAAACATGGGTCGTGGCTTGTCACTTCATGGCAAACTTTGTCGATCAGTACAAAAAGAACAAATAATTTAGGTATTTTGCCATCAATCATACATAATATTGTGAAAAGATTTATGGAATCTGGAGAGATTTGAGGCAAGGCCATAACCACTGTTAAATGTGCGTGACCTTTGAGCCCTCAGATGGCATTGCATGAGAAACTGTCATGTTACAACAATGCATATATAGTGACACAGGCTTGGAAGTAGTTTGAAAAAGTTAAATGAAGTTTCAAGAGAATGAACAATGTTTCTAAACTGTTTCTAAACCTTAAAACTTTGAATTAATATTTACAGACCTTTTTGTTAGTAATGCTAAAATTAAATCATGTTAAATTAGGCAGATTTTTTTATGTTTTATATAACAGTGGTGTTGTAGTTTGTCTTACTGGTGTAGTTGGACTTGGTTCAGTTCTCCCTTGTTAATAGTAAATGGTAAATGAAACAGAACTAGAACTAAAACTAGGTTCTATAGGTCGCTGATTGGTCAGTCTGGTTGATAGCTTTATATATTTTTATCCTCTGTACTTCATACTGAATTGTGCATGTGTCTGTAGGAACAGCTGGTAGTCTGAGACCTTAACAAAAGGCAGCCAGGAAAAACTAAGCTTTGAGGGAAAAAAAGTAATAAAACAAAAACATACTAATTAGAAAGTCTTTTTCAGCTTCTATTTGGTTTGGTTAAAAAAAGAAATATTAATTTTAGAGACAATAAACAGGGAAATAAAAAGTTTGATTTTTGAAGGTCGTAGTCCTCTTCCACAAATAAGCAAGTGTTAAGTCCTCATTGACACTGTGTCCCTACCATTTATATACTTCGCGCCTATGTTCTGGTATTACCATGGAGCATCAGCATGCCATTAAACTTTAATGTCAGCCTCTACGCTGAGGCACTTTATGGCAAAGCAACCTTTTGCTTCGACGGAATCACTTAAAAAATCAGGAAAAATATCTGACCTAGTGTAGGTACTTGAAGGTCCCCCTAACTAGCAGCAATGGATTTGTTTAACATGCCTAATCCTTCTTAAACTGCCTGCAATCCTATTAAGAAAAAGGGTTTTATCCCCCAGTTTTAACCACTTTTGTTTATTCAATATACCTTAGAGCTGCAAAAAGTCTCAAACCTTCAAACCTTTAATTTCCAACATTTGCTTTGCAACAAAGTTCTGACATTATTCATTTGTATTTTTAAAAATTACTTTTCCTTTGTTCGTCTTTGTTTATATGTATTTACGTTAATTACATAAAGGTTAAACCACTTGTAAATTTAAAGTAGATACAGTATATGCACTTACTAAATAACAAAAGCAAAAGTTCATGGGTACTGTTTCTCTCAACATAACTTCTTCATTTCTGTCTCTTCATCTGTTGCAGTGTATATACAATTGTCTGCCATTGGCTTGGGCTTGGTTTTGTTTTATTATTTGTAGTCTTGGAAAAGATGTGAATGTGTTATCAGTGTCTGTGAACAGTGGTTATCTCAGAACAGCTCGTTTTGCCTGTTATTTATGTTCATTTAATGAATTTACACCTGGTTTAATGGCACGTCTCCTTACAGACCCAACCCTTTGTGGACGCCACTGTCTCTTTGTAGTGCTTTGAAGTTGATAACGTATTGTTTTTGCCTTAGAGGGGCTCAGACCATTTCCTCTTCCTGGTAGACAAAGCTTACCGTTCAATGTGCTCATCAGTTAGTCTTTGAAAAATGACAGTAATTTTGAAATGATCCAACAGCTTCTCCGGAACTGGACTAGATCCTGGATGTCTTCAGCATGCATCTCTTCAGTAAAATCAAAACATTTATTTATTTTTTGCTCTGGATTGCAGGCATGGGTGTAGAATCATTTCAGGACTATATTTAGACCTAAGATTGGATAGATTAAATTAACATTTGTTTTTTAGCCTGTCTTTTAAAGAGCTGGAGGAAATTAATGAAGGACCAGCTTTAAGACTAGGTAACACAAAGAGACAAAGACAATGTTGTCAGAGAAGATAGCAGATAGAACAGTTCAGAAACATAATATATATATATATATATACAGTATATATATATATATATATATATATATATATATATATATATATATATATATATATATATATATATACAGTGTATCACAAAAGTGAGTACACCCCTCACATTTCTGCAAATATTTCATTATATCTTTTCATGGGACAACACTATAGAAATAAAACTTGGATATAACTTAGAGTAGTCAGTGTACAACTTGTATAGCAGTGTAGATTTACTGTCTTCTGAAAATAACTCAACACACAGCCAATAATGTCTAAATAGCTGGCAACATAAGTGAGTACACCCCACAGTGAACATGTCCAAATTGTGCCCAAATGTGTCGTTGTCCCTCCCTGGTGTCATGTGTCAAGGTCCCAGGTGTAAATGGGGAGCAGGGCTGTTAAATTTGGTGTTTTGGGTACAATTCTCTCATACTGGCCACTGGATATTCAACATGGCACCTCATGGCAAAGAACTCTCTGAGGATGTGAGAAATAGAATTGTTGCTCTCCACAAAGATGGCCTGGGCTATAAGAAGATTGCTAACACCCTGAAACTGAGCTACAGCATGGTGGCCAAGGTCATACAGCGGTTTTCCAGGACAGATTCCACTCGGAACAGGCTTCGCCAGGGTCGACCAAAGAAGTTGAGTCCACGTGTTCGGCGTCATATCCAGAGGTTGGCTTTAAAAATAGACACATGAGTGCTGCCAGCATTGCTGCAGAGGTTGAAGACGTGGAAGGTCAGCCTGTCAGTGCTCAGACCATACGCCGCACACTGCATCAACTCGGTCTGCATGGTCGTCATCCCAGAAGGAAGCTGACGCACAAGAAAGCAGACAAGCAGTCCAAGAACATGGATTACTGGAATGCCCTGTGGTCTGACGAGACCAAGATAAACTTGTTTGGCTCAGATGGTGTCCAGCATGTGTGGCGGCGCCCTGGTGAGAAGTACCAAGACAACTGTATCTTGCCTACAGTCAAGCATGGTGGTGGTAGCATCATGGTCTTGGGCTGCATGAGTGTTGCTGGCACTGGGGAGCTGCAGTTCATTGAGGGAAACATGAATTCCAACATGTACTGTGACATTCTGAAACAGAGCATGATCCCCTCCCTTCGAAAACTGGGCCTCATGGCAGTTTTCCAACAGGATAACGACCCCAAACACAACCTCCAAGATGACAACTGCCTTGCTGAGGAAGCTGAAGGTAAAGGTGATGGACTAAACCCAATTGAGCACCTGTGGCGCATCCTCAAGTGGAAGGTGGAGGAGTTCAAGGTGTCTAACATCCACCAGCTCCGTGATGTCATCATGGAGGAGTGGAAGAGGATTCCAGTAGCAACCTGTGCAGCTCTGGTGAATTCCATGCCCAGGAGGGTTAAGGCAGTGCTGGATAATAATGGTGGTCACACAAAATATTGACACTTTGGACACAATTTGGACATGTTCACTGTGGGGTGTACTCACTTATGTTGCCAGCCATTTAGACATTAATGGCTGTGTGTTGAGTTATTTTCAGAAGACAGTAAATCTACACTGCTATACAAGTTGTACACTGACTACTCTAAGTTATATCCAAGTTTTATTTCTATAGTGTTGTCCCATGAAAAGATATAATAAAATATTTGCAGAAATGTGAGGGGTGTACTCACTTTTGCACACTCACACTGATCGGCCATAACATTAGGACCATCCCCCAAAAATGTGCACGATAGAAAAACAGTTGTGCATGTGACAGTAAATAGTGTACTAAATGTTGAGCTGATGGTAGTTTCACATAGTACAGTTGTTTTCTTGTCTGGTCAGAGCTGTTTTGACAGCATATTAGGTGGGTGATCCCATCTAAACCTTCTGCAAATAATTCACTTATTCAGTTTAATTTATATCACCATTTCCAGCAGTAAATCATAATCACCCTATTATCACACCAAGCTCAGAGATATTTCTGATATAATGAAACTAGCAAGTGCAAGGGGTATGGAGTTGTTTGTGCAGCTTTACTGAGAATGACAGTTTATTCTCACTCTATTATTTACTTTACAGTATGAAAGCATAAGATTATAAAGGCCTTGAGAAATCTGCCCTGAAGCAGTTAACTGAACACTACCTATGCAGACATTAATAACAGTTTTTTCAGTGGGCTGTATTACACCAAGTCTAAACAAACAACAAAAATAATTTTACTTTTATATGTTTTTCCATAGATTTGAAGTATATTTTCATGGTGATGTATAGTTGGTGTTGGTATTATTTGTAAAGCTCAAAAAAAGAGTGTAAAGTGCAGATTTTAAAGTAGGTTGTAACAGTTGTAAAGTTGTAACAGTGTGGCCGTCATGGTGGCGCAGTGGGTAGCTCTGTCGACTCAAAGCAAAAAGTTCTTGTGGTCGA
Source organism: Trichomycterus rosablanca (assembly GCF_030014385.1). Lineage (NCBI taxonomy): Eukaryota > Metazoa > Chordata > Actinopteri > Siluriformes > Trichomycteridae > Trichomycterus > Trichomycterus rosablanca. The sequence goes on along the minus strand of NC_085988.1, from coordinate 43,372,299 downwards.
TTCACCAGCCAGATGACAAGGGTCCTTTCTGTGTAGAGTTTGCATGTTCTCCATGTGTCCACCTTGGTTTCCTCCTGTGCTCCCGTTCCCTCCCACTAATCCAAAGACATGCAGTCAGGCCAATTAAAGCTACTAAAAATTGCCCTAAGTGTGAGTGTGTGTACACGGGACAGTGGTAGCCAGACAGTGGGTAGAGCTTTGGCCTATAAAAAGGTTGAGGGTTTAAATCTTAGCTTTACTATGCTGCCACTGTTGGGCCCTTGAACAAGACTCTTAACCCTCTCAACTCCAGAGGAGCTGTACAATAGCTGATCCTGCATTCTGACCCCAGCTTCCAAATAAGCTGGTGTATGTGGAAATAGAATTTCATTGTACTGTACAGTTGTATATGTATATATGACAAATAAAGGCATTCAATTCTATGTGTGTGTGTGTGTGTGTGTGTGTGTGTGTGTGCGTGTGTGTATCTGCACTGTTGGACCAAGATAAATCAGTGATAAAGCAAATAATGAATGAATGCAGTTGCAACAATGTAATAAAAGATTCAAGGAGGCATATTAAAAAGCAAACATTATTTTCAGTGCTTAATAGTTTCAGGTGACTGTAGATCTTGGCGGTTTTGTTTGAAGACAACAGGACTGTGGAGAGCACAGTGACAATGCAGGAGTCCAGTCTGCAATAACCTGCAGCTATTTAATAAGAGATGCTCCCTGCTGAGAGCTTTTGGTGTGTGTGTGTGTGTGTGTGTGTGTGTGTGTGTGTGTGTGTGTGTGTGTGTGTGCACGCTAAAGGTCTTCTCAGCTGACTTGGTACTGTACACAGGCAATCCTGCACAACCTCCACAGTCATATCACAGAGAAAATGAAAAACAGTGTGGGGATTGTGATGAATTATCCCGATATAACAAAACATCCTATTATGCACTATGTGGCCAAAAGTTAGTGGACTCCTGACCATTACTTTGTTTGACAACCATGACAATTAATACATTTACATTTACATTTTCAGCATTTAGCAGACGCTTTTATCCAAAGCGACTTACACAATGAGTGGAACACGATGAGCAATTGAGGGTTAAGGGCCTTGCTCAGGGACCCAACAGTGGCAACTTGGTGGTGGCGGGGCTTGAACCGGCAACCTTCTGCTTACTAGTCCAGTACCTTAACCACCAAGCTATCACTGGCCCTACCAAGCTAATACAGCTTTTACACTTTAATACTAGAGTGTTACAATTGCAATGTGATTTGGATAATAGTGACTTCCTATGGGTGGCACGGTGGCTCAGTGGGTAGCACTGTCACCTCACAGCAAGAAGGTTCTGGGATCTATTCCCAGGTTGAGATCTGGGTCCTCTGGAGCTCTGTTTTTTTTGGAGCTTAATTTGGAGGTTAATAGGAGATATGAACGAATTTGTATGAATTTGTATTGCATTTGTAGCATAATGGTTAAGGTACTGGACTAGTAATCAAAAAGTCACTAATTCAAGCCCCACCACTGCCAGGTTGCATATGTTGGGCCCCTGAGCAAGGCCCCTAACCCTTAATTGCTCAGACCATATACTGTGACAGTACTGTAAGTTGCTTTAGATAAAAGCGTCTGCTAAATGCCAAAAATGTAAATGATGAAAATTAATGAATGATGCCTTATGTTAAGTTTGTGGTTGTTTTCCACTTTTTTGGTCCTTTTAACTAGTGGCAAAACTAGACTGTTATACAAATAAAGTTATGCAGACAGCATTCTCTAATTTTGATGTAGCTGTATTTATTATTAATAATTAGCTGTTATAACTTATTATTTTGCAGACACTTTTATCCAAAGCCACTTACAATGGTGTATTATACAATTCAAGCATTTGAGTGTTAAGGGTCTTGCTTAGGGGCCCAACATATGCAGCTTGAGAGCTGGGGCTTCAACTATCAACCTTCTGATTACTAGTTCAGTACCTTAACCACTAAGCTTCCTTTGTGTGTCAGTTTTGTTCATCTCAAATTAAATATAATGGAGAATGTACCATATGTACTATTTCTTAATCAGAAACGTCGATGGCAATTCTTTAAACTGTTTTTCAGGGTTTTAGCACAAGTACAAGAAAACATGTTGTCAGAGTTAGCAAGGAATGCAATTTTATTCAGTCCACAACATGAGAGGGTTGAGTGTGTGGAATCAAAGGTGCATGTGTCAGACATGTTGTTTCTCTTTAATGGAAAGGAGGCCTGCAGTCCATGTGTGTGGGAGGACAAAAACTATTGATTTAATGGCACATGGTTTTGGTTTTTGGACATGTGTTTTCTTTTCCAATTATGCACTTTTCCCAAATACTTCCGCTTCACACATACGGAAAAACGTTAACTCCGGATGTTTTGACGCAGCATACATTTACGTACACGCCATAGCTCACTGATGGACATGAAGAGCAAGAGAGGAAACGTGCGTAAGAGATATAAAGAGATAAATACATTCTGGAGGGTTGAAAGAGGGACAGGGTAGAGTGTGGAATGTATAACAGTTGAGCGTACATGCTTTAGTGTGTATGTGTCGGGCTGCTGGCTGCTTTTGTTGCTCCGTCCCCTCCTCTAATTAAGCGCTCCACTCCGGCTGCTGACCCCACAAAGCTGAAGATGGAGAAAGAACAGCAGTCAAAACAAACGTGTGTCCTGGCGGAGCCTCACAAAGCCCTGTGGCACACTGAGCTGATTTATGTTTAGCACTGACAACACACAGTGGCTTATCTAGAAAGAGCTGACCTGAGTCACACAAATATGTGGTCTCTTTTTGTGGCTGAGATGAAGGAAGGTCTTTGAAATGGCATTGTTTTTGTGTGGGTGTGTGTATGTGCAGCAGACGAGCCAGCATTCTTTTGAGCCAGACATTTGTGACGCTGGTTCTTGTTTGTGTGCAGTAAGATATGACACCCTCGTTTGAACCTGCTCTTTTCTTTTATTGCTGTCACTTAGATGTGGGAAGTAACAGAATATTTCAGTGCTGTACTTCAAAGCACTGGTTAATGTTTGATTGTCCTCATTACTGTACGTTAGTAGAGCACAATGGAAGAATTGTTGAAAGTTTATTCTTAGAACAAGCCAAGGTGGCTAGTTTAAATTTCTCTTACTAGTTTTTGTTTAGACATGCTCCCAGAAGCCTCACCTTAACATCACAGACTTTACTTTAAGTTAATATGGTTGTGGGGAAAACAAACTCCACAAATAAGAATGATTCCATTATTACAGTGAGCAAAATTGAGCTATTATTTTCTAATAAATGTTATATAATTTAATTATATAATTTTACTTTTGTGAGAAAAAGGTAAAATATTTACTGATTTACTTTAAGTTCAGTTAGGTGCATGTGCTATTTTATATTTACATTTTCAGCATTTAGCAGATGCTTTTATCCAAAGGGACTTACAGTATACAATCTAAGCAACTGAGCATTAAGGGCCTTGCTCAAGGGCCCAGCAGTGGCGACCTGGCAGTGGAGAGGTTTGAACCAGCAACCTTCTGCTTACTAGTCCAGTACCTTAACCACTAAGCTACAACTGCCTAAAGGAATTACATTTACATTTTCAACATTTAGCAGACACTTCTTTTTTATCCAAAGCGACTTACAGTACTGTGGCAGTATACAGTCTAAGCAATTGAGAGCTTGCTTAAGGGCCCAACAGTGGCAACCTGGCAGTGGTGGGGCTTGAACCAGTGACCTTTCAATTACTAGTCCAGTACCTGTAGTAGGCTACAACTGAATCTATGTTTGAACTATCCAAACTACTTATTTTATAAGGATTTTATGTAATTCTAATGTGCTTAACTGTTAGTGTTAACCAGATATCTTTTTTTTCAGCATTTTATAGGCTTTTCTCACAGAGATGAACATAAATTGTCCTCTGGTGAGACATCATATTACACTAAAAAATATGTGATAATAGTTTTAAACATAGATCAGTTGTATTCAAAAATTTAAAGTTTAAGGGTCCTTTTATGCAAAATATGGTTAATATGACATATATGTATATTATTCATAGCTGTTTTTTCAACCCCATTCTTTACTTGTAGCCTTTTTTATCACTCAAGTAGAACTAGATCTTATAAAATGATCACATTCTGATGAAAATTCTTAGTTTTTATTTTATAGTTAAATTATGCAGTGTTTTAAAAACACATGAGGATTTGATTAAATGTACCTTTATAAAAGCCATTTAATTTCATTTGAAGTGATATCACACAACATGACATGATGTTACACCACAGGACAACATTTTTATTACTACATGTAATTAACTGTGATTATTATTGTAGCATTGTAGCTTGTGCATTTTAAAACCTTCAAGTCATAAACGTATAACATAATGCCAAAGCATTTATTAACAGTTGTTTATAAAGGTGTAACTGATGTATTTTTACATACCACAGGAGATTTGGCATGTTTAAAAAATCTTCCATCTAAAAGCAAAATCGTTACATAAAACATTTCATTATACATTACTGACACACAGACACACAAGTAATATATATTTTTATTTGATAATGGTAAAATCAGGAGTCATGTGTACACTGATGAGGCATAACATTATGACCACCTCCTTGTTTCTACACTCACTGTCCATTTTATCAGCTCCACTTACCATATAGAAGCACTTTCTAGTTCTACAATTACTGACTGTAGTCCATATATTTCTCTACATACTTTTTTAGCCTGCTTTTACCCTGTTCTTCAATGGTCAGGACCCCCACAGGACCACCACAGAGCAGGTATTATTTAGGTGGTGGATGATTCTCAGCACTGCAGTGACACTGACACCTTCATCAGTGCTGCTTCACAGGATGCTGCCCACAGGACTCTGTTGGCTGGATATTTTTTTGGTTGGTGGACTATTCTCAGTCCAGCAGTGAAAGTGAGGTGTATAAAAACTCCATCAGCGCTGCTGTGTCTTATCCACTTATACCAGCACAACACACACTAACACACCACCACCATGTCAGTGTCACTGCAGAGCTAAGAATGATCCACCACCCAAATAATACCTGCTCTGTAGTCGTTCTGTGGAGGTCCTGACCATTGAAGAACAGGGTGAAAGCAGGCTAAAAAAGTATGTAGAGAAACAGATAGACTACAGTCAGTAATTGTAGAACTACAAAGTGCTTCTATATGATAAGTGGAACTGATAAAATGGACAGTGAGTGTAGAAACAAGGAGATGGTTTTAATGTTATGCCTCATCAGTGTATATCTGCTGCCAGTTCTCTTTTATTTTCCACTCTTCAATTTTTTATAGGGTAATTCCTAGCCAGGCCTCTCTTTTTACAAACGCACAGCACAGAGCTGAGGAGATACTCAACACTTTGAAGTCAGAGATAAACTTAAAAGTCATGTCTGAACCAGACTGGGAAGAATTCTGCAATCTCAGAGCTCTATATCACTGATAAGAGAAATATCTGCTTTAATCAGGCTGAAACTAAACAAATGTCTGTTTTTTATAACATAAAAAGATACTGATGAAACTGAAATGATTAACTGTTAGAAATAAATGTGGTATTTTAAATTAAGACAATGATTCAAAACTAGTCAACACAAATGTCCTGGCAAACATAGACAAACTCGTTACAAAGCAGACACACACAAACTACAAAAAGTCTTTTGACCTAAACTTGACATTGACATACATTCTTTGTGTACTGTTGAGCTACCCAGATGTGTATGAAGTCACATTTCAAAGAGTTTAAACCATTCTTTTTTGATGTTTTTATTTTCTTTAGGCTTACTCATGCACACAGATCGGCAGTCAAGGTCCTACGAAGGATGCAGTATTTTGTAGCCAGACGGAAATTTCAGGTACAGTGTTTTATTGTTAGAAATGCCCTTACATTTACAATAGTTTATGAATGCCAAAAAATGGTAGACAAACTGCACACAAGACCTTTTTAATGTTTTCCATCCAACATTTTCTGTCTAAATAGTCATGTTACGTCACTATACCATTGTTGCTTTGCGATGGTTGGCTGCACAGATGGGTTCAGTTTTTTAGCTGAAACAACGGGCCCTTTAGAATTACTACATTTCTTTCTATTGCAAGTCATTGTTTTGAAATCTGCCCAATTTATAAATGTACTTTGTTTTTACACACTTACTAAAGCACATTCTGAAGCACTTTTGGCTGCCTGTTGTTATTTGGTGACTTGTTGAATAACTCTCTTTCACTGTAACAAAGCGTGGAAGTTGGAGGCCCGGGGGAAAGCAGAAAACTTTGGGACTGTAGACACTAGATTTTATCCATGCTTTCCTTCTCTGTTCTCGACAGCAAGCAAGGAAACCCTACGATGTGCGAGACGTGATTGAGCAGTATTCCCAGGGCCACCTGAACATGATGGTTCGCATTAAAGAGCTCCAGAGACGGTGAGACAACAACTGCTTCCCTTTTACATCTTTCTACACTTTGTTTCCTTGTGCAGCTGGGGGGAGAGGGGGTCTGGGTTTCTGAAACAATCATTGCATATTTCATTGTTTCCTGCTGTTTTTCCTTCCTAGGTTGGATCACGTATTGGGAAAGCCAGGAATGTTTCTACCAGGTACATTTACTCTGTATGTTAAATGTCATGGCCTTATAATAATATCTAAGCCTTTTTTTAACAATGTTTTTTTTTTTACATCATGAGTTGGGTATAATAAATCACCAGTGCACAAATATGCAATAACAGAAAGAATCAAAAACAGCGGACTAAATATTTAAAAGACACCTACAGGGCAAGCTGTAGCCTAGTGGTTAAGGCACAGGACTAGTAATCCAAAGGTTGCTGGTTCAAGCCCCACCACTGCTAGGTTGCTGCTGTTGGGCCCTTGAGCAAGGCCCTTAACCCTCAGTTGCTCAGACTGTACACTGTAACTGTAATGTAAGTCACTTTGGATAAAGGTGTTTGCTAAATGCTGAAAATATAATATAATATAAATATAATAACCTTCATATTTAAAAGGCAACTTTGATCTTCACACATATAATAGTGTTAAATATTAGATATCTTCTTACACGTCTGTATTTCTGTCTATATGTCTGAACAAATAGCAAGACAGAACAGAAGTATCACATTAGCTTGATGCAGTGGTAGCTTAGTGGTTTGTGCTCTTGGCTATAAATCAGAAGGTTAAGGATTTGAATCCTGGCTCTGCCAAGCAACCACTTTTGGACCCTTGAACGTTTGATGGCTGACCCCGACTTCTGAACAGGCTGAGACATGCTTGGAATTTTTTTCTGTACACATGTATGTGTATGTACGACAGTAAAAGCATTCTTCTTATCTTATGGAGTTATGCATGCTTATACCAGCATGCTGTTTCCAGTGACAGTGCAAGACAAATATGAATGTTTGATTACCTTATTTCATAATAACATCATAGTTGTCATACTAATATATATATATATATATATATATATATATATATATATATATATATATATATATACAGTGTATCACAAAAGTGAGTACACCCCTCACATTTCTGCAAATATTTCATTATATCTTTTCATGGGACAACACTATAGACATGAAACTTGGATATAACTTAGAGTAGTCAGTGTACAGCTTGTATAGCAGTGTAGATTTACTGTCTTCTGAAAATAACTCAACACACAGCCATTAATGTCTAAATAGCTGGCAACATAAGTGAGTACACCCCACAGTGAACATGTCCAAATTGTGCCCAAATGTGTCGTTGTCCCTCCCTGGTGTCATGTGTCAAGGTCCCAGGTGTAAATGGGGAGCAGGGCTGTTAAATTTGGTGTTTTGGGTACAATTCTCTCATACTGGCCACTGGATATTCAACATGGCACCTCATGGCAAAGAACTCTCTGAGGATGTGAGAAATAGAATTGTTGCTCTCCACAAAGATGGCCTGGGCTATAAGAAGATTGCTAACACCCTGAAACTGAGCTACAGCATGGTGGCCAAGGTCATACAGCGGTTTTCCAGGACAGGTTCCACTCGGAACAGGCTTCGCCAGGGTCGACCAAAGAAGTTGAGTCCACGTGTTCGGCGTCATATCCAGAGGTTGGCTTTAAAAAATAGACACATGAGTGCTGCCAGCATTGCTGCAGAGGTTGAAGACGTGGGAGGTCAGCCTGTCAGTGCTCAGACCATACGCCGCACACTGCATCAACTCGGTCTGCATGGTCGTCATCCCAGAAGGAAGCTGAGGCACAAGAAAGCCCGCAAACAGTTTGCTGAAGACAAGCAGTCCAAGAACATGGATTACTGGAATGCCCTGTGGTCTGACGAGACCAAGATAAACTTGTTTGGCTCAGATGGTGTCCAGCATGTGTGGCGGCACCCTGGTGAGAAGTACCAAGACAACTGTATCTTGCCTACAGTCAAGCATGGTGGTGGTAGCATCATGGTCTTGGGCTGCATGAGTGTTGCTGGCACTGGGGAGCTGCAGTTCATTGAGGGAAACATGAATTCCAACATGTACTGTGACATTCTGAAACAGAGCATGATCCCCTCCCTTCGAAAACTGGGCCTCATGGCAGTTTTCCAACAGGATAACGACCCCAAACACAACCTCCAAGATGACAACTGCCTTGCTGAGGAAGCTGAAGGTAAAGGTGATGGACTAAACCCAATTGAGCACCTGTGGCGCATCCTCAAGTGGAAGGTGGAGGAGTTCAAGGTGTCTAACATCCACCAGCTCCGTGATGTCATCATGGAGGAGTGGAAGAGGATTCCAGTAGCAACCTGTGCAGCTCTGGTGAATTCCATGCCCAGGAGGGTTAAGGCAGTGCTGGATAATAATGGTGGTCACACAAAATATTGACACTTTGGGCACAATTTGGACATGTTCACTGTGGGGTGTACTCACTTATGTTGCCAGCCATTTAGACATTAATGGCTGTGTGTTGAGTTATTTTCAGAAGACAGTAAATCTACACTGCTATACAAGCTGTACACTGACTACTCTAAGTTATATCCAAGTATTATTTCTATAGTGTTGTCCCATGAAAAGATATAATAAAATATTTGCAGAAATGTGAGGGGTGTACTCACTTTTGTGATACACTGTATATATATATATATATATATATATCTCAATTACTTTAAAAGCCTGCAGAACAGGTCTAAAGGTTTTAGATCGCTCACAAAGACAATACAGACTTTCTTCATGGACTGATTTCTATTCATATTAAACTAACTCTTGCTTTTGGTCTTTTACAGAAAAGGGTGTGGATAAGGAGTACCATACAGTTGGAGCCAGGCTGATCAGACTGGAGGATAAGGTGAGGTTATGTGCTTTGTACTGAGCGAGCTGCTGTTAATGTTCTGATAGTTGAATCCTCTACTCCTTGATCATATCTCTCATGGGCACCTTGTATTTTGACTGGCTCACTTAGTGACAGGTCACAATCAAACAAACACACACACTGAGAAATCTCAGTCAGGTCATGTCAGAACGTTCTGAAATTATAGTGTAATCTCTCTATTGCAATCTTCAATCAAAGCATCATGCTTACCATGCCCAGTTTTTTCTGAAGATTTATTGGTGTAGCATGCTGTAAATTTTTCCAAACAGTCAAGATTTACAACTAATATTAATTTGTCTTTTGTTAGGGCTTTTTAAAAAAAAAACACCTTGGCTAGGGGGTGTGTAGTATATAACTATATTAATGTGTGTGTGCATTTAAAGGGGACTTTCTCTTTTCATATTATTCCTTTTTATAATAAAAAAGTAATTAGATACATTTGTTGACGTACATACATACCCCTGATATAGATGAATGCTAGCATACATATCTGCACTTTCAAGCATGTTTATCTTTGCTTGATGTATGAGGTCAACACACTTAGTTGAAGAATGAACAGAGATTTTGACCTTTCACCATATACAGTGTATCACAAAAGTGAGTACACCCCTCACATTTCTGCAGATATTTAAGTATATCTTTTCATGGGACAACACTGACAAAATGACACTTTGACACAATGAAAAGTAGTCTGTGTGCAGCTTATATAACAGTGTAAATTTACTCTTCCCTCAAAATAACTCAATATACAGCCATTAATGTCTAAACCACCGGCAACAAAAGTGAGTACACCCCTAAGAGACTACACCCCTAAATGTCCAAATTGAGCACTGCTTGTCATTTTCCCTCCAAAATGTCATGTGATTTGTTAGTGTTACTAGGTCTCAGGTGTGCATAGGGAGCAGGTGTGTTCAATTTAGTAGTACAGCTCTCACACTCTCTCATACTGGTCACTGAAAGTTCCAACATGGCACCTCATGGCAAAGAACTCTCTGAGGATCTTAAAAGACGAATTGTTGCGCTACATGAAGATGGCCAAGGCTACAAGAAGATTGCCAACACCCTGAAACTGAGCTGCAGCACAGTGGCCAAGATTATCCAGCGTTTTAAAAGAGCAGGGTCCACTCAGAACAGACCTCGCGTTGGTCGTCCAAAGAAGCTGAGTGCACGTGCTCAGCGTCACATCCAACTGCTGTCTTTGAAAGATAGGTGCAGGAGTGCTGTCAGCATTGCTGCAGAGATTGAAAAGGTGGGGGGTCAGCCTGTCAGTGCTCAGACCATACGCCGCACACTACATCAAATTGGTCTGCATGGCTGTCACCCCAGAAGGAAGCCTCTTCTGAAGTCTCTACACAAGAAAGCCTGCAAACAGTTTGCTGAAGACATGTCAACAAAGGACATGGATTACTGGAACCATGTCCTATGGTCTGATGAGACCAAGATTAATTTGTTTGGTTCAGATGGTCTCAAGCATGTGTGGCGGCAATCAGGTGAGGAGTACAAAGATAAGTGCGTCATGCCTACAGTCAAGCATGGTGGTGGGAATGCCATGGTCTGGGGCTGCATGAGTGCAGCAGGTGTTGGGGAGTTACATTTCATTGAGGGACACATGAACTCCAATATGTACTGTGAAATACTGAAGCAGAGCATGATCCCCTCCCTCCGGAAACTGGGTCGCAGGGCAGTGTTCCAGCATGATAATGACCCCAAACACACCTCTAAGACGACCACTGCTTTACTGAAGAGGCTGAGGGTAAAGGTGATGGACTGGCCAAGCATGTCTCCAGACCTAAACCCAAAAGAACATCTTTGGGGCATCCTCAAGCGGAAGGTGGAGGAGCGCAAAGTCTCGAATATCCGCCAGCTCCGTGATGTCGTCATGGAGGAGTGGAAAAGCATTCCAGTGGCAACCTGTGAAGCTCTGGTAAACTCCATGCCCAGGAAAGTTAAGGCAGTTCTGGGAAATAATGGTGGCCACACAAAATATTGACACTTCAGGAACTTTCACTAAGGGGTGTACTCACTTTTGTTGCCGGTGGTTTAGACATTAATGGCTGTATATTGAGTTATTTTGAGGGAAGAATAAATTTACACTGTTATATAAGCTGCACACAGACTACTTTTCATTGTGTCAAAGTGTCATTTTGTCAGTGTTGTCCCATGAAAAGATATACTTAAATATCTGCAGAAATGTGAGGGGTGTACTCACTTTTGTGATACACTGTACATATACCCTGCTGTAACAGAAAGTCATGAATTTCTGCTTCAATATATATATACACATCGCAGACACATCTTAAGTGGACCATACCATTTCTCGTCTTGTCTGCCTGTCTTTACTCCCATTATTGGTCACGTCTTCATTAAGATTGATCGTGAGTGTGTTAACTGCATACTGATAACAACTGTTGTTTTTACCTTTTTTTGGGGTGGGGGGTCCAAATATTATTTAAGAGGGTCAGACCCCACAACCCCCCTGTATTCGGACCATACTAGACACTGAACCTAAAAAAATGTAATAGTACTGAACACAATAATAATTGTAATAATTTTATTGGGCACTGTACTTATTTTTTTTTACCAATCCCAGTCTTTTGGCAGAAGTTAAGTTACAGTCTTGTCGTGTGGTTTGTTAATGCAAAGGACTGAGTGTGAGGATGTCCAATATGGACTCCATTCAACAAGCTTGAATGTAAATGGCAATAAGTTGAGTGTGTACACAATAGTAAGACAGTAAAATACAATAACATTGATGACCAAGGCAATTCCTTACAGTTTACCTTAAATGTAAAGTTATAAAAATTATATATTGTGTGTTTGCTTTATCAAGAAAAGGTAATGTTGGTAAGGCAAGAGCAGGTACACTAAGTTGTCTGTTGGATTAATATGAAGAAAGCAAAACTGTTAGTGAAAATAACATACAGAGAGATTTTGGGTAGATTTCTGGCGAACAATGAATCCAAATAAAAAAAAGGATGGATGTTTTATTGGCACAATTTGTCATTGCTGATTGGCTACAAGTTTACCATATTCTGCTTAAATGATATCAATATTCACCAAATGACTGATATTACCATTGTATCTAAATATAAAATATAAATCTAATATAATTTACCTGTATTTATTTGATCACTGGCATGTGTTCCTGTAATACACAGTCTGTGCGTTGGCTTTTTTGTGAGTGGTGTGTGTTTAAAGGTAAGATGAGTAAAGGAAAAAGACAGCTGTAGTTAGGCGTATCCCTGTTTTGTGGTGCATGGCGTTTCTTAAGCATTATGGCATTTTGCCAAGTAAGCACTCAGGCACATGGTACACTCTTTATGACTCAAAATGACCCACTGCACTTTGTCTTGCCTGTGTGTACGTGCATATGAACTTGTTAATCTCTACTGTAACCCTTTTCCAGCTCTATTAGCCATTTGTGAACGGGCGCAGACTAATGACCAGCGACAAACCAAACAACCCTTATAGCTTAGCTGCATGTCAAGGGCATTGGGCATTTTTATGACCCTTTTAGCAAGTCTGTTACTGCAGGTCTGATTTGTAATATAAACCAGCATTTTAAAACATAGTTTTAAATGCAAGCCCATGTTATGATTAAGTGCATAAGGAAATGTGGCATTAAACTCGTACTAATAATTTAAGGATTTGGGAGGAACGTTGGCTTTCCAAAACTAAAGCCACTCAGAGAGCTATAACACTGTCTGAAGGAAAGATTCTGTTGCTCTTCCACTGGAACCTTTGAATGTTTATTTGATTTTATACTCTTTCCTATTTTTCTTCAGTTGCTAAGCCTAGTGCAAACTACACAACTTTAAACACTTAGAATTAATGTACAGTGCACACAACACACCTTAGTGGCTTGCGTCATTTTGTGATTACAATATGTGATTAGTGTGCACACTGATAAGAGGGTCACACAATAAATAATTTATCAATAACTGGATAAATGCCAAAATAAATAGCAATTAGCAGGTTAGACCAGCTGACAGTTTTACAGTGTGCATGCAACCATTCAGCACAAACTATTTGTATAGAATTTCCCAACCTTGCTGTGTCAGGCTGCATTGGACGAGTGCTGCATCAGCCAAAGAAGTGAAGGGGTGTGCTTAAAACACAGATTTTATTGTTGATGGAAAATAAATTCAGCACACAGTTTAGTAGACGGTGTGGCCTATGAAACCATTATTTTGGCTTTATGTTTGATGTTGTTGTGTTGTTAAAATACATTTACTTTTTGACTGGTAAGATTAAAGGCTGTGCTAATGTGTCTAGATATATTGCTCAGTTCTTTATTTTGTACATGGTGTGTAATGCCCAAGTACAAATTCCAAAAAAGCAGCTTCATATAATGATGATCCCACCTTCATAAATCAGTGTGGGTGTGACGTTCTTTGGTCCTATTCTATTTTTGTTTATTTTTGTAGGTGTTTTTTTCTACTGGTGTTTTTTTTTCTATTGGTGAACCTGTCATGCCCCCTTTCTAAATATTGTGGTCGGTGTAAGCTGGGTACCTAAATGACGATATAGCCAAAAGGAAGAATGTTTAACTGACCATTGCTAGCATGTGGGACAATGCAATTGTAATGTTACACGCTACAGTAAAAATACAGGGTTTTTTTATCAGTACCATGGACATATCAGCTGCCTCTTACAGATAACACTGGCATCAGCAGAATTTACAATCAGCAATGTGTGGTGCAATTATTTACCATGTAAAATGCAAATAAAAAACAGGCTAAATTATCATGGCTTGAACTGAGTGACTGAGAGAGTGACTGCCGGGGGCTACGGCCATCATTAAGATTGGAGGAAGTATAGAGAGTAAGAAGAAGTGAGAATGAGCTACAAAAAAGAATTTAATAAATGAGAAGCGCATCACAGAGCGCATTCCATTTTTCCAAAGTGAAACATTTTTCCTCGCTGTATCAGGGCACACTCAGAGCAAATAAGAGTTCATGTCTCAAATATCACAGGATGAACTAAAGTGTGCTAAAAAAACCTATTCCCCAAATGCAAAGTTAATAATCTGAGCACTCAGCATATTAAAGTGCTGATTGAGACACAGCCCTCCAGTTTACCCTCTAAAGCAGTGCCTCTCCATTGCTCAGTGTGCAAGTTATAGTAGTAAGCTATATAACAAGTAAGTAATATACTGTATTATGTAATTGTAATTTTGTCATTTTTGCACTATTAATTTATTTATGTTGAGTAATGAAGTGTATTATTTGAACATAGACTGTTCGGACAAGGCTGCCCACGAGCCAAATGTTTTACCACAAACCAGGGTGCTTTGGCAACTTTAAACTTGATTGCGAAGCACAATGACTCAAATGTTGACAGACTGAGCTGTGGATCATGTGTACAGTAATAAACAGACTGGATATACTGTTCCTCATTAGAAGCTTGACTAACAATACATCAAACAATACCCCTTTTAGTGCCCTGTGTGTGTGTGTGTGTGTGTGTGTGTGTGTGTGTGTGTGTGTGTACATGAGCATGCATTGAATAGTTCTAGTTTTCTATGTATAGTTCTGTAATTGGCTACATGGCATTACTTTGAATCACTCACACTTAGACCTTCAGTTGACAGTGTATGACTTTCTTACTCTTGGATGTTCCTAAAGTTTAGTATAAACAATTTAATATTAATAATTATGCTGTTGCTTAGTACAGGGTTAGTTAGTGTGGAGGCTTTTGGAATGTAAGGACACAACCCTGAGATGAATACTATGTTATGGTGGTTTTCCTTAGTCTGTTTTCCTTTTTCTTGTCCCCTTTCCTGTCATTAGTATAACCCCATTAATCTTTGACAGTGCCAAAAGTTTTTAATGCATGTCTGAATGGTGGGGTGGTGAGTAATAGTCTCTTAATATGATTGTGTCAGACAGTGATTTATTCGGCTTGAACAAAGACACATATGCCAAACAAATGTCTCTTTTTTGCCTGCACAAAGACACATACCCCAGAGAGGTGTCTTTCTCCACTTCTTCGCAACAAGACAGCCGGGACTTGACTGCGTTGCCTCTTTATAAAGATAGATTACTCACTACAACGTCTAGGGGCTGAGCACACTGACTAGGTGCTAAAGGTTGAATGAGTTTGCTGAAGTGACTGAGGTGTTGAGGCATGAAGTCAGTAATTATTGCATGTCCATATTTTCTGTACTCACAAATACATTGCTGTATACAGTACAGTGAAATGTTCGGCAAAGTCCATCCCATAACACATAGCCAGATGATGCCTCAGGCTTATTACAGGCTTCGAATGACACAAACAAGATTAGACTTGTCAGTTTAATAGGAGGCTGGTTTAAAAACACAGATCATGATGAAATTTTGCCTTCCATCATAGACCAAGGGTTAAACCTATAAGCCATGGCATTTTTTGAAGCAAGCTTAAGATTTACAGATTCAAAGATGCAAATCTGATGCATGTGAGTGAGTCTGACAGAAAGCACACATTTAATAATGTTTTTATGTTTAAGAATGTCTGCTGTTATTCACCCAAGAAAGGCTTAGCTGACATTCATAAGCCCCTCTCAGACACTGCTTTGAATATTAGACAAGAAATATAACATAAAACCCCAAATCAGAAATGGGAACAGAAAGGAAAATGTAAATAGTAAAAAAAAATGCAGTGTTTTGTACATTTACTTTGACTTTTATTTCATTTAAGACAGCATGAATCTGAGATATTTCATGTTTTCTTTGGTCAACTTAATTTCATTAGTAAATATACATCCATTCCTGCATTTCAGGCCTGCAACACATACCAAAGCTCATACTGAGTTAATTCTGTCTGCAATGAAATATAAATGTAAAAAATACTGCATTTTTTATGTACTGTATGTGCATTTTCCATACAATCCCACCTTCTGATTATTTATTTGAAATACTGAGGGACATGTACAGTATTTCACTACTTTTTGTTAATATTTAATATTGTTCCAGTGGTTATATTAACTTTACCATTCCCCAATGTTTTGACAAAAACAGTATGTATTTATGAGCATAGGCAAAGATTAAAAATACTGAAATGGAAAAGGTTGCTGCCAAGTCCTTGTTCACAGTTAGAACTTTGTGAGAGACGTCTTTAATTCCCCAAGGTTATTCCCCAAGCACCACCAAATAAAAAGAAAATCAGTTGAGTGAAGTTGCACAAAACATCTGTTTTCTCTAGTTATGGTTTCTTAGCCAATTATATATTTTTGAAGATGAATGTTGATTTTAATTTAAATTACACATTGTCTCAAAACCATATAATGACACTGCAAAGACAATAATAGTTAAACTAAAATATGTGTTCTACACTTCTTCTTTCCCTTATTTATCCCACCTATCCCTAACTAACATGTGCATTACTAGGGTATATAAATACATACATTATTTATATTTTATTACTAAGTATTTTATGTCTTCAACTCCATCTTATCACATAGATGGTTTTGCTCTGTTAATTTTGACTAAAGATAATTCCAAATATATCTGTGCGAGTATGAAGCCAGTGTTTGGCTGTAACATTATGGGGTATAACCTACTATTGTAGAAGCATTTTCTTTGCAGCCATTATCCCTTCCAACCATAGTTTATGTACTTTCCCTGTAATTGGAAATTTGGAATAATTAAACAAAATGGGTAAAGCAGAATCCTTGTGAAGTTTGTTTTGGTTATTGCTGAAAACATTACATTGTTCCAAAAAGTAAATACCCTGGGGCAGTCCTAGAAGGTCCCAAAATGCACAGTACATGTGCAAAGCCACGTAAAATAAAACAAACAGTAAAATTAATGAATTGATGCTCTCCCAATCTAACTGTTACTCTATATAAAAAAACCTTTTTCCTATTCTTTCAGACTGGGTATTATGGCTTTTGAGTTTGATAATAGCTGTAAATAGATAAAAGAAACAATCATTTTTGTAATTTTTTGTATTCAGTCTGTGACCAAATGGTGTTTTAGCTCAGAACTCCCAAAATTCTATGTGAAAAATGATGCCCCCATTATGATTTTTTTTCTATACCTCCATAAATTGCAGTTTTTATTATTTTTATTTTGGTGCTTCTTTTTTTTCTATTTATTTATGCATTTTCTCCCAATTTAGCATAGTCAATTTGTCTTCCGCTTGGGGATCCCCGATTGCTATCGAGGAGGGTATGTTGCTGCTCACGTCTTCTCCGACACATGCACAGTCCTAGCGGACCCCTTCTTTTCGCCCATGCATTTTGCACAGACGCCTCTATCTGCTAATCAGGGTTTGAACAGCATTTGAAGACCCCACCCACACATAGTCCGGTCATCTCGCCCTAGCAGAAACGGTAGACAATTAGAATCTGCTGCAGGCACTGCCAATTATGCCCACTAGATGGCACCCAGCCGACCGGTGGCAACACCGAGTTTCGAACTGAGAAATATCCCACTGTGCCATGCTGGTGCTTCTTTTATATCATTTTAGAAATATTTTGTGGTTGTGAAAACTGTGGTGCAGATGATTGTGATGCAGTTAATTTTTTTTTCAGCCCCTGTTGCTTTGAGTTTTTTCTGCTACTCTTTTTTATGTGACTAATGGCTTCTCTCTTACCTTCCTTATCATTAGTCCTAAAGCATGTCGTGAGATCTTGTGTCCCACACCTGTCCAGAACAACGACTTGTGGGTCCATGTAAGTTATCTAGAATGTTTCATCTTTTAGTCCAAATGGTTGTAAGAGCCTCATATGGCATGCTTTGAAAGCCGAATTAAAGTCTAGACAGGCATTAGACACTGCACAGACAGGTGTGGTCGGAATAGATTAGTGGTTATAAGTGGTTATGGTTCAGCCCTGGTCCGATGCTTGTCCATCTGTGAAAATAAGGTGCAGGTGAGGTGTACCACATGAGAGCAGAGTGTGTACTGTATCTGTAGTACTTTGTGCACCCCTCTGTAAATGTTTTCCCCCTTTGCATGAATACAGGTAATTTAAGGACATTGTAGGGGGCAGTGTCTGTTTCCTCATACTTCAGCGAGCTCGGGTCTCAAACTACCTAATGTACAATACAGTGCCAGCAGTCCATATAACTTATCCAGGGTAAAGGCAATAAATGATTCAGAGGACTTCTGGGATCTGTAGTTACCAGTATTACACTGTTGTCACCCCCTGCAGAGAAACACAGCAAGCTGATTGCCCATTTCACATGACTATGTAAGTTTTTTATTTTTAAAATAATGTACAATATATATAAAAGTTTATATATAAAATGTAAATGAATCTGGTCATAGTTTAATTTAGGCTAAATTCCTAAACAAAACAAAGAAAGAAAACTTGGCACAGTCGTTTGCGGTCAACCATACTTGTCATTCAGGAAGCAGACCATTAAACTTGTCTGGGCAAGAACAGTCTCTAAGACCTTCACTTTAATTTAGAAAATATCTGAACACATCACACACTTATACTATAATGAACTATAATGATCTTTCTATAATGATCTATCATTTCTTGTTCATTTATGTGGAAACCCTAGAGTAATATTTGCCATTTAGGTAAAACCCCATTTTATAAAATGCAATAAAAACAAAAATCTGTGATTTGTTCTTTCTCCTGAACCTTTAATGTACTGAGAGGGTTGAGTGTGTGTTTCCTTATTGGATGGTGATAATAAAGACACTAAATTTTGTAAAGTAACAAAGTAGAAATACATATAATAAAATGTATTATTCCCAGATATATTTTGGTTATATTTTACTTGATTTATAATTAAAAAAATCTTTATAATATTATAGATTACAGTTTTATCTTGTTTTAACCTAATTTTAACTAGTGAATCAAGAAGTATAATTAATTTTTTTCTTTTTCATTTTTCTTTTTCCCATCTGCCTTAATTGTTTGTAATTTAATACAGGCCAAAATAGTACACAAGTACTAGTGGTTAAGGTACTGGGCTAGTAATCAGAAGGTCGCTGGTTCAAGCCACAACACTGGCAGGTTGCTGCTGTTGGGCTCTTGAGCAAGGCCTTAACCCTCAATTGCTCACACTGTATACTGCAACTGTAATGTAAGTCACTTTGGACAAAGGCATCTGCTAAATAATGTAAATATCTGTTTGTCTATATATATACATATATATATATGTATATTTACACCGATTAGGCATAACATAGATCTACAATTACTGACTGTAGTCCATCTGTTTCTCTGCATGCTTTGTTAGACCCCTTTTATGCTGTTCTTCAATGGTCAGGACTCTCCCAGGACCAGTACTGAGTAGGTATTATTTGGGTGGTGGATCATTCTCAGCACTGCAGTGACACTGACATGGTGGTGGTGTATTAGTGAGTGTTGTGCTGGTATGAGTGGATCAGATACAGCAGCGCTGCTGGAGTTTTTAAATACCATGTCCACTCACTGTCCACTCTGTTAGACATTGCTACCTAGTTGGTCCACCTAGTAGATGTAAAGTCAGAGACGATCTCTTATCTATTACTGCTGTTTGAGTTCTCTATCTTTGATACCTTCACCAGTGGTCACAGGACGCTTTCCACAGGGCGCTGTTGGCTGGATGTTTTTTAAGGTTGGTGGACTATTCTCAGTCCAGCAGTGACAGTGAGGTGTTTAAAAACTCCATCAGCATTTATGTGTCTTATCCACTCATACCAGCACAACACACACTAACACACCACCACCATGTCAGTGTCACTGCAGTGCTGAGAATGATCCACCACCCAAATAATACCTACTCCGTAGTGGTCCTGGGAGAGTCCTGACCATTGAAGAACAGATGGACTACAGTCATTAATTGTAGAACTACAAAGTGCTTCTGTATGGTAAGTGAAGCTGATAAAATGGACAGACAGTGAGTGTAGAAACAAGGAGGTGGTTTTAATGTTATGGATGATTGGTGAATATATATTCTACTTTTCTACTCTATTTATCTTCTGTACACTTTTCTTTACTGTCCTGTTTGAGTATATACACTATATGACCGAAATCATGATATTTTGAGAATATCTAAAGCTTCAAACAAAAACACATGTTGGTTTGGGTATGTGAGTGGATGTGTGTTTGTGTGTGTACATGTGTACGTGTAGGTAGGTGTGTGGATGTGTATTTGTGTAGTTGCATGTGTGCGAGTGTTTATATGTGTGTGGCTGTGCGTCGGCTCGTCGTGGTTAACCACCACTTGTGTTACAGTGCGTTACTCCACAGCAGTGGCTTGCGTCGCTGGGCCTCTTTTCTTTCTTAAGCACAATCACAAAGCAGTGAACGAGGTGCAGGGAAACCTGATCAGGACTCCACCCTCCAAATGATACACTGCCAGCCACTACTACAATAACATGCTGTGTGTTTTTCTCTGGCTCTCTCACGTGAACGGGCCGTCAGACAGGCTGCAGCTGCAGTCAGTAAAGGAGGGAAGTGTTTTTGTTTACTTCTACCAGACTGGAGCTTAAGAAGGCAGACACTTTACAGTATATTTTCCTTGTTTTTCTAGCACATTGATGTAAATTTCTGGGCAGTGGCAGGGTTAGAATGAACTCTAGTGAACTGTGGATGGATTTTGATGTTTGCCTTTATTACAGGGTGTAAAAATGCGGACAGTTTTTACAGTGTGTCCCTCAAATATATTAAGATTAAATTATGAATAGATTTTTTAAAACCAGAAAATCAAGAATCCCAAAAAAACTAAAGTAAGCATGAGTCATAAAGTCCAGGGGGATGTGATGACACAGTGAAAGACTCCAGACTTTGGTAAGGGGGTTTCTTAATGGCAGGGTTGATGCTCATTCTGCTGGGAAAAGAAATGGGGTGAGGTTAAGGCCGTGTGTTTTGTATGGAGAGGGGTGAGGGCTTACTTTAGCCTTACTGGAGCCACTATGAGAGACAGAAGTAGAGTAATGACGGGGTAGTGGTTTTGCTGCTAAGCATACATACACTCCCTTAATTGAAAGGTTTGATAGGTAAGTGTCTGCTCAGAGTTTTTTTTTTTATGACAAGGCAGGTATACATCCTGGAAAGGGCACCAATCCAATACAGGGCATTACTTACTCTCCTGGTGATAGGTGTGGCTATTTTTATGTTTTAATGAGGTGGAGAGAAATTGGAGTAACATACACGGTGAGTGACCGGAGGAAGAGATTAAACTTAGATTTAACTTAGAACTCATTTTGCTATGTTGCAGCTCTATGCCAGCATGGCATCAGCAAAGCAAGCAAGCTCATAAACACAGCAAAGCAAGCTCATAAACACATAGTTTGATAAGTGTAGGGAAACTGGTGGCCCAGATCCCTGACCTTAAATGTCACTGGTGCCATTATTCACTGCACCAATTGCAAATAAGCTAATGCTTGGTTCAATGGTTCTTGGATTACATCTACCCATAAAAACAAATTTCCTTTCAGCACAAGTTGATGGTTTACATTGTCTTTTCGATGCTGACAAAAGCCCAATGTTTCATTTACATTTTAACGGACATAGTCAAACTTGGTCTATTGACATGAGCACAAAGTATTTACCAGAGGCCATTACACAAAGTTAAATGACATTACAGAACTATGAACACCATTTTATTAATATTTCAAGTTCTATTTTGACTCAGCAGATGTTAAAAAAGTTCACAATAAACGTCTAAAATAACTTAAATTTATAAAATGTTTCATGTGTTCCAATCGTTTATTTACATGACTCAAATTTAAGTCATATTTAAGTACTAAAGTCATATTATTTATGCAGCACTTTTAACTTGGCTACACAATATAGCTGTGGGATAGTTGCCTTTGTTTGCTTGTCATTTTTTCAGTGTGTGTACACAGTGTACAGTATTTTGGAAGCTTGGAGATTCAATACCTATTATGTAAACACACAATTGGACAATACAAAGCTCAGTAATCAGAGAAGGGCCATTGTTTATGGTTGTTAACATTTTTAGTTCCATACTGCATGCACAATGGCAGGTGATTTAGTGCTCTTGTCTACATTTGTCCTCTCTGTTAATCCGAGTCATTAATGGTGCTTGGCTGGACCACTTCCAGAGTTTACCAAGTTCACTTTAACTTGAAAGGAATCGAGCATCGTCAAAGCTGCCCAGGGTTTTCTGTTTTCAACACTGCTTTTTTGATGTGGGTACAGTTTACTTTGAAATTCATTATGGTGTATTTAGGTATTATTGAGTACTAACGTGATCATGTGCCAAATTTCACAAAAAAGGATTATACAGCAGTGTGCTGTAATGTATTTTCATTTTTAATCCACTGTGAATTATCTCACCCAAGTAGTAAATGGTTTACAGTAATATGTACCATAGAGTCCACCTGGACCTACAATTATATAATAATGTTGGCTTTATATTTATTCCACCAGGAGGCTGTTCATGTTGTTTTGTATCCCTCATTGAACTAAACAATTTGCAGCAAACATTGTGGACTAAAACATTCTTCCAAATGCTTGAACTATGGTTAAGCAGACCATTTGTATTGACATTGGACAATAAATCCAGGTTTTTATAGATTAAACTGTAGCTTTTCTAAATAGTCTTATAAATCTGGGTTGTAGTGGTACTGTCATGTGATCAGTTATATTATGTGGTTATTGTTGTGCTTGTATATTAGCAACCATCATGTACAGTTCCCATCTATCCCACTGATGACCACTTTTCTTCCTTGCTGATGTACTGTAGTTTGTCCATGTATATGCTGTCTTGGCTTTTGAGACTTAAAATTAAATGATTTTTCAGTGTTCGATCTGCAATTTTGATATCTATTTTTCTAAATGATTATATACTTATTGAAACTCTGTTACTTGCTTCATTTTACATTCATTGTAATATAATGTTTCTCTTATTTTATTTTAATATTTTAAACTTTAAATTGCAAGGATCTGATGTTTAGTAATACACTACATGGTTAAAACCTAAAGGAAAATATCACACTCTTGTGCTTTTTAAACATCATGGTTGTATATTGCTGCCCTTTGCGAAACCCTTTTTCACTTATGCACTCTGCACAGGCGCCTCTCTA